>NW_024582075.1:14296880-14580116 GCF_017639235.1 Corvus kubaryi
GGCACCGCTGTCCGGCAGAGGTCAGGTGACCAACAGCGATAAGCCACATTCCAGCTGCAAGGCTGAGGTGAGATGGTGAGATTAACCCTTTTTATTGCTGTGAAGAGCTGAAAACCTGAGGGAAGAGAAAGAGGAGATGCTTAAAGCTGAAATTCTGTTGTGAAGCTATGATATATCAGAGTATCCCGTTGTAATTCCATGAAGATATGGGGGGTGGAGTGTTCAACTCATAAGCAAAAGCACCTGCGCTGAGATAGGCAGATGCTGACGCAGCTGTAATTTCATGAGAAGTTTGGACAGGGAGAGATGGAAGCAATGAGGACTTTGGCTCCAAATGGGAAAGGAGAAAACTTCAGTTCCTAGAGATGCTCCCAGATTGTCCTAAAGACAAAGATGAAGAAGACTCTTTGCTCCCAGGGAAGGAGAAGGGCCTCTGTTCTTAGAGATGAAATGCTCCCAGAGATGGGTGGAGAGAACTTTTGTTTCTGAATGGCTCAACCTTAAAATTGTACCCCAAAAAACTTCAAGAGTGGACCCTCAAAAGCAGTTGTGGGAAAAGCTGCAAGTTGGGGGAAGGGACTCACATGCGAGCAGAGAGACTCCTCTTCCTAAATGGACTGAAGAAAGTTATTTGGAAGTGGGCGGCTGTCTCGTTGTGATAATGTTTTCATAGCACGAGCAAGAAGAGACTTCTCTTTCTAAATGGACTGAACAAGGTTATTATGGAAGTGATAAACAGACTGAACATCTCAAGGGTTGTCTTTTTACATTGTCAGTGGGAGATGGGAGGAAGGTGGGCGAGAGGAGGAGAGTTCTGAAGGTGTGGTATAATTTTTTTTTTCCTCTTTTAGGTCTGTTAATAAACTTCTTTATATTCTTTCAAGTTTGGTGCCTGCTTTGCATTTCTCCTAATTCTTATCTCACAGAAGGTAAACAGTAATGAGTATCTTGGACCAAACCACTACAGAACCATTATCAGTTCTTTCAAATTTATTTGCACTATGAAAAATGTGTTTCCAATGGACATTGATTCATTTAAGTGTTCAAGATAATACGTAGTGACACTTTATAATATATACCAGTTTCACATAATTTAAAATTTAATATGGTTTATGCTTTTATTTTATTGTTCAAATGGCAAAGCTGATGGAGATTAATAGCATTCAGTTAAGGTCAAGACAGCCAGACTTTAGCAATTTCTTTCATGAATAAAGTCTGAAGTCACTAGGACAAATTTGTGGAAGACAATCATTTTCTCTACAGAAAATGCTTTTCCATGAAAAAAAAAAAGTAAAAAAGAAAAAAGTTTGTATTTCCAACATAGAAGTGAGTTACTCTAAATGAAAGAAAAATTCAAAAGCTGAAATGTTTCTGGTCACATTGGAGAGTCCGAATGGAAAAGCTACCAAAATAATTTCTCTTTGCAGTAGATTCCCTGAAAGCAGTTTTTTGTGTTCAATGAAATTTCTGGGTTTAGTGTGCAAATACAGGTAATATACTTCTTGGAGGAGAAAAAAGAGTTTGCTCTTTGGGTTATTTTTCTTCAAAAATAAGGTAGATAAAGACTAATTCTAATTGCAACGAAAAAGAGTCACAGAAGTGACTATATATAGAGTTCAAAGCTGAGTGTGAAATGTAGACTTACTGAAGAAAATTAAAATCAACTGAAGATTTTCATCAGCACAGAAAGATGTATGTCAAATAGAAAGTCATAGAATCACAGAACCATGGCATGGTTTGAGTTGAAAGGGATCATCAAAAATCATTTAACCCAATCTGCTGCCAAGATCATGGACACCTTTCACTAGACCAGGTTGCCCAAAGACCCCTCCAACCTTGTCTTGAACACTTCCAGTTGTGGGATGTTACAGGGTCTCACCACTGTTATCACAGAATATTTCTTCCTTAGGTCAAATCTGAATCTACTTTCTTACGAATTTAAAGCTATTGTGCCTTGTCTTGTCACTACAAGTCATGGTAAAAGTCTTTGTCTTTTTTATAAGACCTCTTTAGGTATTGGAAGGCTGCAATAATATGTCCTTGGATATTTCTTTTCTCCAGGCTGAACAACCCCAACAGTCTTAACCTTTCTTCATAGGAGGCATGTTCTAGCCCTTTGACTGTTTTCATGGTTCTACCCTCTACCGTTTCCAACAGGTCCATATCCTTCCTATATTGAGGACTACAGAGATAGATGCAGTTCTCCAGCTTTCTCTAATATAGTATAGTATCTTAGAAAGAATGGTGACTTTTCTCAAGAACAAAAATACCATTTACTTTCTATAGATGAATAATTGTTTGTCAGTGTTCTTCTGCACCGCACTTCTGAGAAGTGACAAGTGCAACAACTTTTCAAGGTCACTATAGTTTATATTTCACGTATACTTTCTGTTTTCTAATTCTGCCTTGTGATTTTTAAGTCTACTAATCTTATTCCTCAGGAAAAAAAATAGAAGAAAAGAGCACTTTCAATATAATTACTACTAAATCTTCATTGATTAATCATGTTTACTTAAAAATGAATAATAAATTACTTAAAAGAATTACACCAAAGATGTCTTAGAAACAATCTGTGTTAGATTTTTGTGGTGAGTTTTTGTAGTTACAGGGATGACTTCTAGAAGTTTCTTGCATCAGACCCAATCTTGGCTGGCTCTGAGATAGATGAACCTGTGACTGGCCACAAGGTCGAGCCCATCAGCAATGGAGGCAGCAATTCTGCAATAAAGTATTTTAGAAGAGGGAAAAAAACTGTACAATTTCCACTAGAGAAAAGAGGAGTGAGAATTTGTGACAGAAACATCTCTGCAGACACGAAGGTCAGTGCAGAAGAGGGACAGGAGGTGCTCCAGGTACTGGAGCTGAGGTTCCCCTGCAGTCCGTGGTGAAGGCCATGGTGAGGCAGCTGTGCCCCTGCAGCCCATGGAGGACCATGGGGATGCAGACTTCCACCTGCAGCCTGTGGAGGATGCCACACAGGAGGTGGGTGCCCAAAGGAGACCATGGCCCATGGGAAGCCTGTAATGGAAAAGACTCTCGGCAGAGGTTGTGGGCCTGAGGAGAGAGAAGCCCACGCTGGGGCAGGTCTGCTGGCAGAACTTATGACTCCATGGGGACCCATGCGGGATCAGGCTGTGCCTGAAGGGACCCACAATGGAGCAGTTAGTGAAGAACTGCAGGCATGTGGGAAGGACCAATATTGAAGACATTCGTAGAGGACTCTCTCCTGTGGGAGGAACCCCACACGGAAGCAGAAGAAGAGTGTGAGGAGGAATGATCATCAGAGATAATGGGTGATCAATTGACCACAACCCTCATACACTTTACCCCTGCACCACCCAGGGGACAGAGGGAGACAAAATAAGAAAGGCAACTGAGTCAGGGAAGAAGGGAGGGGTTGGGGGAAGGTGTTTTTAAGAGCTGGGTCTGTCTGTCATTCTCCTACTCTGATTCCAATTGGCAGTAAATCAATTTCCCCAAGCTGTCTTTGTCCATGATGATAAATGGTGAGTGACCTTCCTGCCCTTATCTTGACCCATGAGCCTATGTTTGTACTTCTCTCTCCTCTCCAGCCGAGGAGGCAGATTTATTGAGTTGCTTGATGGGTACCTGTTGTCCACCCAGGGTCAATCCACCGTATAATCATATTCCATTACATCATTTTCATTAAAAAAGAGTAAGGAAAAATATACATGTGTCCAGTTGCATATTTCTTTGAAAGGTACATGTTTAGGTAAGTTCAACATGTGTTTGTTTGGAACAGAGATCAAAACCAACCATGTTCAGCAGTCAAATGCACAGAAATTAAAAAAAAAAAAAAAATTACAGTCCCAACTCCATACCTTGGAAGTTAGCTTTAGATTCACTTTTTACATAGAAATAAAGAACCTTTTTTGTCCCTTTGCAGTAAAGAATTCACTTATATTTCAAGATCAGAACCACAGATTATTTTTTAAAAGTTGTTTGAAATAGTCTACCTGGTTTTTTTATAGATGATACCACACTTACTTTTCTTTAATCCAAAAGGTTTGGTCAATATTAAAGATCACTTACCTTAAAACTGAATACTGAAGTACCACTCCCTCTCAAAGTTCAAAGTCTTTAAATACTGCTATCTTAACAAAAGGACTGCAGTTTATCATAATGCACTCAGAGTTCTGTAGTGAGTTTTCTCAAGTACTTCATACCATTTTAAACAATATGAAGATTTTTAACAGCAATATTTTAAAGTTGTAGATAATCTTCTACCACTGTCATAAATAGATACTTTTTAAGACAGAAAAATAATGTACATTTGTAATGGTCTTAATTCTTAATATGAGATTATTGTCATATATAAATACTGTTTTAACACAGTAAGCAATTATAATAGGAATAAGCAGAGATAGATTCTCAAATGAGGATAAATTTAGCGTTTTATTGGGGTAACATTTAAAAAAAAGAAAGTGTTTCAGGTCAGAAGGAAAAGAAAAAGAAAAGTAGTATGGGGAGAGGGAAGAAGGATCTCTTCTGGTTCACTTTTGCCTTTAAAAAGAGAGTGTTCTCCTGTATTTGTCAAACTAAATTCCTCCATAACATTACTGTAAATGTTTGAAATGTGTCCATTTGAAGTGCTAGTCCAACTTTTGTGACTTGTATTATTATAATTATTTTAGTGAACGTATTTTTTCAAAGTATTCCATCTTTACTCGGCTTGCTGTAGTCCAGAAGTCAGTGTGTGAGTTCAGTTAAAATGTGACTGCTGACACATGCCTCAGAACTGGGGATACAAAGATTGTGCAATCAAAATTGTCTACTGACTCATGAAAGAAAAACCTTTGGCTGATTTATATTTGGATTCAATGCCATATTGCTCTTCATTAATACTGTGAATCTACAGTCTAGTGTATGTAAATGGGTATCTTTGTCTTTATTTTGTTGAGATTTTTGCTTGCAAAACATAGGCGTTTTTAAGAATGACAGAAAAAAAAAATCACAGGGTAAATGAAAAGTGTGATGAATATGTGTTCTTCTTTCAAAAATTCCTAAATTTTAATTTTTTTTTATATTTACTTTCCTGTGAGAAGGAGAAAGAGGAAAATATATCTAGAGTGTAAGAGCTTGTATAGAAAATCATGGAAGGGTTTTCCAAGGAAGAGGGATTATTTTACACAATTTTTATGTCTTTCTTTTTGTTCAGGGAAGAAAAAGGCAAACTTTGCAAATCTATAAAAAGTGTGACCTAAGGATCTTCCTGAGTATCTATCTGTTTGACAAGAGGTTCTGTGTTCCCACAGAGCCTTGACTGCCTTTTTACTCCCAGCTGCCTTCCCTAACACACAGTCTAATATACTGAATTACAGTAGAGTGAGGCCTCCAGGACACTGAAAATGCATAAATAACTACACTTATCTGTGATCTTACAGAAGCAAGGAACTAATTATAGATATCTTCTTATTATATTATCCTACATTTTTCCTGGTGGATATAGACACATCTCCTCCTCTCCTTAAGCTAAAACTACTAAAGAAAAATTTTGTCATAGCTTCCTGTTCCCCAGGTGAAATTTTCTGAGCTAATTCTTTCCATAGAAGAAAGAATCTTCCTGCTTTCATTTTTTTCCTTTTTTTTTTTTTTACCATAATGTTTCACAATATTGCTTCATTCTTAAAATACAGAACACAGCAGCCTGCTGGATAAACTTACTGACCTCCTAAACTTGTGGTACTCTTTTTATGTCACCGGTCAATAGGGAGCAACATTTAAAGATGGAACTATTTTCCCAAATTTTATTACACTTCCTGAGTCTTATTTACAAATATAGAATTAAATGGAGAGGCAGGAAAAGGGGTTGAAGTGATAATTTTGTGCTTTTAAGTCTGGTGCTCTAGCAAAAGAATGGGACAGAAAAGCACAAATCATGATAGCTCATTTAAGCAGAAGCAGTTAAACAGGAATTATGAAAACAGCCTTTAACCATCTTGCACTGACATTCCCAATAGGAATTATTTTCCAAAGAAAATTAAAAATTATTGGAGGTGAAGAAAATTAAACAGACAAAAGTAACTAAGAAAGGTGTTACACAAGCAAAGGTTACATTTTACATCAGCATACATCTGTTTCACTCCACGTGACTTGGCATCTGCAGAAGGCAGAGAGTGTGTGCTTAAAAATCTCATGGTAACTGCTGGTTTCACTACATTCTTATATCAGAGATTTTATTGAGACACAGAGCAGAAAAAAGGACAAAGAAAATAGGACAGAACTTAAAACTGGGCCCTAGTACTCCATTTGCTTTTCTGCCATCTAATTTCTAGCAAATCCCTTTCAATCTCCAAAAGAAGATAGATGTTTCACAAATGGTTCCTTATAACTTCTGTGTTGATGCATGTAATTCTAATAGGGTATCTTCCAATATACTGATATATTTCCACTTTCATTTGTAAGAGATAAATGTTACAGAATGCACACCATTGAAAATTAATATTATCTAAATGCTCTTAAGTTCACTATCTGGACATGTAAATACTCCTATTGCAAATTTTGATCCAGCTGACTTTTACTTTAAGCAGAAGCTTGAGTTGATTGTGAGAGAGCAGCTGTACATTTATACATGTATGTATGCTTTGGATTATTTTTAACAAACAAGAAAAAAAATAAAGGAAGGAATGAAATTCCAGAGTGCCAACTGATGAAGGGGAAAAGTTGTTACTGCTCCACCAAAACCCACTCCCATTCTACCATGCCCAATCACCCCACCAATAATGTTGCTGTATTTAGATACATATTGGAAAAAGGAAAAAAGTACACAAAGATATGTACATATGTGTACTTGCATCTATATATAGAGTGAGACTTTTAAATTTTACTGCACGAAGCAATGCCCGAATAACATGAGGCTCGGCCTGTTTGTTGCAGTGACCTGTCAGAAACACAGCAGGTGACCCTGAGTGCGCTGGCTGGCAGAGGCCTGAGTAGTTCAGGAGCAGGATGGTTCTAGGAGCCCCAGGGCAGTCACAAAAATGCCTGTTTGTTGACATAGAGCCGTGTAACAACCTAATGAACCTACACATAAATAATAGCACAGGTGGAGCTGTCTAATGTATAAAACCACAAAAATGTGCAGCTTTTTTAGTGGGGATCTAGTTACACTGGTCCCACTCCTTCAGAATCGTGTATGAAGAAGTGATTGTTGTGCTGTCCTGTCCTGTATTTTATATGAATGTCTCTCATTTGTTACTGCGTATTTACTCCTCAGCCTGCAGCAGAAATAATTGTGAACTATTAATTTTCTAAAAGAAGAGTTATTTTCTGCCTTTTCTTTTTACTTATATAATTCCTCCCAATTCCCCAATATTGACTTGGTTTAAAGTGACAGGCCTGAAATTAGTGGACAGCAAAAATTGTTTTCTGCATGCTGACAAGCACACAGCTTTCTAAGGAACAGCAATAATCAGCCCTAGTTGTAGTGTCCAAACTATCATCCGCCTATCATAAATACTCAACACTGGTACTAGCTATGGTGTGATAAATTCCAATTCCCCTTCTTGTCACAGAAGAGTGTTTCCAACAGACACTAGGATCTTCCTTTGTAGTGTGCTTCAGCTACTGTTTAGTAAATCAATTTCCCATCAGTAGCTAGCAGCAGGAGTAAAAACAACTGGAATTGGAAAATAGAAGCCTTTAGTCACAAGTTTGGATAAGCAATGCTTTCACATAGTTCCCTCACCATTTCCCATTGTCTCAAAACAATATACATTTTACTATTGACAGTACCTAAATAAAAGTCAGGTCATGGCAAGGAGAAAAATACATCAAAGAACAAGACAAACCAATAGTGCATTCTCAGCAAAGGTGGAAGTGGTAAGAAATTGTTCTCCCTATTTTTCCCACTATTACATTACCTTCCATCTCTTCTGGATCTTAGATACTCTTTTAGCAATCTTGGGAAACTGCAAGAAAGACTGAGATGAATACACATTTGAGAGGTGAAAAAGATGAGGCAATCATTCTTGTGCACACATGGGTTCATGGATAACGGTTTCAAGGGCCCCAGATGAAACTGCTCAGGGCCAGTAAGGTCTGTTAACGCACTCAAGACCCAAAGAGAGAAAGTCTGAGGGAGCTTGGCTGGTTCCCCTTGCAGAAGAGATGGCTTCTGGGATACCTGATGGGTGTCTGTTACTACCTAGTTGGAGAAACCAGAGAAGATGAAGCCAGACTCCAAATGGAACTGCACAAGTCCACTAGGCAAGAGAAAATGTGCAGTCTGAGACTTTCTGATAAATTCCAATGAGATGTAAGGAAAGCACTTTTTACCATGATCAATCAAATAAGGGAGCTAATACTCAAAAACACTGCAAGATGTACATCACTGGAAGTATTCATGACTCAGAACCCCAGGGTCTGGAGGCACTGTATCCAATTAGACCTGCCATGGAAAAAGAGTTAGGTTAGGTGATCTCTGGATGTTCCCTCTAACCCATTACTCTGTGAATCCATCATTAGAAGCAGCATTCTCTTCCTATTGGAGCATGGGAAGAAAAAAAGCATTTTCAGCAATTTAATGGCTCCAGAATACAGAGTGAACCTGCAGAGTATGCACTGAATACAGAATTTGTACTTTGAGAGAGACACATATTTGGTCATGTGTACTGCTAGGTTTATCAGGGAGTTATATCACCTTTTCACATAGAATATCATTGTATAGAAAGTTGGATTCATCTTAACCTGTTCAGCCTGAGCTTTACTATTTACATGTTTACAGGAGACAATAACTCTAGACCCAAACTGACCTTTTCATAGAAGCACGAGTGAAAACAACTGTCACATCTGTAAAATTCAGTTAAATTACTCATTACTAATCCAATTTATTTCTCAAAGAACAACAGCTTTTTAAAATCTAATGTCAAACATCTGCCCTTCACCTGTTCCAAAACAACAATTCAGAGCTCCAAAAGCTGGCATTACAGGGAGAGCAACTTTGTCTGGAAGTGGATTAGCCTGCTTAACCATTTCTATTTAGATGCACACAGAAGCTTTTGAGTCAACAGAAGTCATGGCTGTCTATACTCTGCTAATTCTATCACTCTACAAGTTCCTTTGAATTTTGTAGCTTTCTTTGAAACAGCATTAGTTGTTGTCAGTTTCAGGTGTGCTCCCTGTGCAGTTTTGATGAGATAATTTGCATATGGCTAATCTGCATAGAAACCTGACTTTGAGCTTGGGTGTCAGCAGGCTCTGCCCTTATCAGTAGTAAGAGCTAGCCATGCCTCTGACCCAGATCAGGGAGAAAAGATTGTCTTCAACAATAACAAGAAAGACGCCCTATGAATTTTGTCAGATACTTTATTAGCTTTTGATCTCCTTTCAACACTGAATGACCACTGCTAAATATGTTCCATGCTATTAAAAGAGGAGAAAAAAATCCATAATTTTGCCTGTGTGCCTTGGATGACTTTTTCTGGACTGTTCATTGTATGTGCTCATCTTTCTGTGTGTTGCTCATTTTTTCAAGGCATTTCACAACTCTCTGTGATTTCTCTGACCTGTTTTGCTTTTCTATTTCTCTCATATTTTCTGCTAGACAAGTATAATCAATTATTATTATACTCTTTTTTTTCTTTTCCTGATTTTTCTCATACTGATCTTCTATATGGTAATTGGTGTGCGGCTTGTAAAACTATTAACCATACCATATAACCATATATAACCATACCATCCCTTACCATATTCAAATCCCCCCATCAAATGACATCTGCCATTTGCTCTTCCATAAATGAAGGAAAGACTACAAATGCTTAACACTTTTCAAAATCACAATTATGTGCCCTTAAGAATGCATCCTTTGCTAATAATTTTTGATCTCCCCACATCCTCCTTGATATTTATCTCCCATTTTAAAAGTGTTTATCATCACATTTAGATTATGGTATCTTTATAAGAAAAATAATTTCCAATGAAAATATTTTTGAATAAAAGTAGTGTGTTTGGTTTTTTTTAATTTTTACCTCTTTTTCCATTGATAATGAAATCAAAAATTTTTATGTGTTTAATGATACAAGATAGAAGTTTGTTTGAAATATATATGCAGCACAAAGGATACAGACAAGGACAATATGGACACTTGTGTTTCTTTATGCACTGCAGTTAGTTTGAATATAAAGATGTTTCTGAAAAATAATCTTTGTGTTATGGACAGCTTCTGAAAATTCTGACATCAGCACAGCTGGATATCTGACAAGCAGGAGGATTTAGAAAAATATAAGCTTGGGTATTGCAAAGTGTTTGATTGAAAATATGTCTCATACCATTGGCAAATGAAATATCTGTGTTTGGAGGAGGAGGAGGTGAGTACTGTAGTTGTCTGTGATTTGTCCCCAGGGAGGGATATGACCCAAGGTACTGCTAGAATGAGATACCTTAGCAAAATAAACTGTACCCAGAGAGGTAATTCCATTGAAATTTGGACATTTCCTAATAATAAATATTCCAGAATCTAACTGAAGATCAAAGCTGATAGATAAAGCTTCTGTGATCCCATCTGGTTGATTTACATTAGAGACTGAAGGAGATAATGGCAAAGCTGTTGTCCTGAATAAGCACACAGGGGCAAATTTTCATTGGATCTTCACACACATTATGTACAATAACTTATTGATTACACAATGGGAAAGTAAATTTCTACTGGCCTTTTTTGTAGCTCATGGCAAAGCTAGTTAACTTTTGGAGAGCATTTTCATACTGTAAATGCTTATTCCATTCACAGAAACATTAAAGAAGGGATGTGTTTTATTGACTCAAAATAGCTCAAATCTACTATATAAAACTTGCAACAGTGCTTCTGGCTACCCTGCGTTCTGACATGCCCTATCTGACATACTAATTTCAGTTGTAAATCAGAATGTAGGGAGTTATTGAAAGCATAAACTGAGAGAGAAAGTATTGAAACATATTTCAGTTTCCTTCAGTTTCCAAAATCTGCATCTTCACCCGTCTTCCCAAATACAAAGTAATTTGCTCATTACCTTGTCAAGTGTTGTATTGTTTCAGTGTACTGCCTCTTTTAAAGAAAATTGTCACTGTACCATTTTTGACCTAAGTTATCGATGTTGTTTTGCACTGTACAGAAGATATATTTATATATATATACATTTTTTTTACCTTCCTCCATTCTATTTTTAGTGATTGAGAGCAAACAGAAACACAAGGTGAAAATATAAACTCAACATAATTCTCATGCATTTTTGTTTTATACATAAGTGAAAAATAGTTTCTTATGGTTCTTTTTATACCCCAAGATAAAAAAAAAAACCACTAGCTTGATAACTAGCTAATTAAAGGTATAGTTGCACTCCAAAGTTACATGTTCCTTTGTATTAAATCTTTAAAATATTTACACACCTCTTCTTTTCCAGCAGTAACTGTGCATTATTATTTGGTTTTTTATAACAATAAGAATTTTTTCTGAGCATTCTGCACAAAGCATAAAAATAATAAAAGGTAGATTGCTTTTTGGAAAAGATCCATTCTAAATATATTTTTCCAGTACTTAATCCTCTGCAACATTCCATAACAACAGTTGAGTTTTAACTCAATTGTGTAAAATACGATACCAAAGAATCTTGGTAATATGACAACATTAAACACTCCATAAAACCAGGTTAATAAATACATGCTATTAAATAGTGGGCCCATGAGATAATGCTGAAGGGAAGAAATGATTTCTGTCCTTTGTTCTAACGTTTTTTTAAATCTTAGCCAGGCTTTAAAAGAGCTGGTAAGTATCATTAACATTATTTCAGCTTAATCCAACAGGAAATCTAAATTCAAGGTCATAAATTCCCACTTAAATAAAACAGAGTAGAGAAAAAGGACAATTAAACCAAAGTTGGAAATAAAGAGGATGTAGTACTGTTTTCCTCACTCAGATATGTATGTACAGGCAATGTTATTATTAATCTGCAAGCAGTCGTCTATAAATAACATTAAAATTAAACACATTTTGCTGCAACATAGCTGTAGTAATTACTTTATTTCATAGACACAATCACATTCTACATAGAGATAAATGTGCCTTTGACATTTTAAGGAATTTCCATGCAAAAATATAGATAGCCCGAGCCTTTGCATACTAATTATTATTTCAGGTAAAATACATATTTCTATTTTTACAGAAAAAGCTAAGTTTGGGGTTTTTTACTCAAATTTCAAAATTGCAAAAGAAATTATTTATAAAAATGTAAGCTTGAGGTAATTTTGCAGATGACATTGAATTTAGTTGGAGTGTTGATCTGCTGGAAGGCAGGAAGGATTTTCGGAGGGCTCTGGACAGACTGGTTTGATGGGCTGAGGCAAATGGGATGAAGTTCAACAAGGCCAAGTACTGGGTCCTGCCTTTGGGTCACAACAACCCCAGGCAGTGCCACAGGCTGGGGCAGAGGGGCTGCAAAGCTGCCCACAGGAAAAGGACCTGGGGGTGCTGGTGCCAGCAGCTGAACATGAGCCAGGGTGTGCCCAGGTGGCCAAGAAGGCCAATGGCATCCTGGCCTGTACCAGCAACAGCGTGGCCAGCAGGACCAGAGCAGGGATTGTCCCCCCACACTTGGCACTGGTGAGGCCACACCTTAAGTGCTGTGTCCAGTTTTGGGGCCCTCACTCAAAGACTACTATAGACTTTGAGGTGCTGGAGCAAGTCCAGAGAAGGGGAGTAGAGCTGTTGAAGAGTCTGTAGCACAAGTCCTATGAGGGAGCTGGGGTTGTTTAGCCTGGAGAAATGGAGGCTCAGGGGCAACCTTATTGATCTTTACAAATGAAAGGAGGCTGTAGCGAGGTGGGGGTCAATCTCTTCTCCCATGCAGCAAGTGAGAAAGGAAACCTAATCTATAGGGTATATACTAGGAAAAGCTTCTTCACTGAAAAGGTGGTCAGACATTGAAGCAGGCTACCTGGGGAAGCGGTAGAATCACCATCCCTGGAAGCGTTCAAAAGGTTGTTGGGGACATGGTTTTGTGCAGAGCACAGCAGTGTTAATATTGGAACTCAGTGATCTTAGAAGTTTTTCCAATCTCAACATTTCCTTGGTTCTATGACTCTATGTATACTGTGACAACTCTGTAATTTAGATTACAGATTCCTTGGGGTATGTGCTGAGCCTTTCCTTTCTGTAACATTGTGTCTGTTTTGCACCACAGTTGGAATAGTAACTCTTAGACATCCATTTTCAAGATGGTATAGTGCAATGCAATGCAGCGTAATATAGGAAGTATTATTTGGCATGAGTTTGAAGTCTTAGGTAATTGAAAACTTGAAACCTGATCTTGAATGGATTCAAGTGTCCACAAGAAGTGTGCAAAATGTACAGGAGCAGTAGCAACTAGAGATCCATGTTGCAATTCAAGCTGCAGGATGCAAATGATTTCATGGCGTCTCAGCATAACTAGAAGTGTTGATGGATATCTGAAATATACTATGTGGAAAATAATGTCTGATGTAAAACCATTGCCATGATTTCTTTAAAGATAAATCTACAAACGAACAGTAATGCATAATGTTTGAATTGCTTGACTGCAACTGAGAAATAAAGTACAAGAAATAAGAATGGCATAGGTTGTTACTACTGTTCATTTAACAGATACAGGACAAGAGCTGATGTTTTTCTGAACCATAACTCACTCGGCTGCAGTACTGATCTTGTCAGTCTGTATTGTTTTGTTTCTTTACCAAATGGTGTCTGATATTCCAAAGTTCTTGCAGTCATACAGTTTATTTTCCTGACCCTCTGTCAAAGCTTGCTTGAACTAGAGAAAATGACTCTGTCCAACCATCTCATCACACTAAATGTCTGTATAAATCCATCAGCTAGCTAGAAAATCTACTCTGAAGGGCTACATAGCCTTCAATGATCTAATATACTAAAAAGAACCATGGCAAATCAGAAATCACCATCAAATAGTTTTCCTTTGCAGAGACCATCCTTTCTAGCACACCTACTAGGACAACCAGAATATAAGCAAGGAAAGATAAAGCAGGAGGTGGGGTATGTCTGCAAAAGTAACTGGAGGATTAGGCTTGGTTTTCAACATGTGACTGGAATAAGAAAGACCATTAATCATGGCTATGTTTTCTGTGTGTATCTATTCCCCAATGAAAACAGAAATACACATCTGATAGTGATCTTGCATTAAATTATTACTTAGTTATTCTGAAATTTCATGCATTTATTTGCATGGTTTTACATGTATGGGTGATTCTCTCTCCATTTCCCCCTTCAGTTTTCCCCTTTAACAAATTAAATATTCCTTGCCTTCAGAGAATTGACATGTGCAGCTAAGAGATCCTGTGAACTTTATTTCTTTATTTTTGCAATTGTCTTTACATAGATACTCTACATATGCAGTATTTCTTTTCTATAACATATCCATCATTATAATCTAGTTTTTCATATATAAAACAGTATTCAGTCTTTTGTACCTGAGCCATATTTGGACAAATTATCTCAGGAAAATGTAACTTAAAAAAAAAAAAAGTAAACACCAAACCAAACAGAACAATAAAACAAACTAAAAAACACCAACCCCAAACCACAACTAAAAATCCCCACTTTTCTTTCATCAAATGACATTTGTTATTGTCTAAGACAGGTGTAAAATATTCACTTTGTATTTCTTATTAGAAGTAGCAAAAGACTCTTCAAAGCATATTGCTGTTGTCCTCTTCTCAATATGCACTTTAGAACCGACTAAAGCATCACTGATCTTCATTACTGCTGTTCCAGTCCTCCTGATGCTTAATCACACATGTCAAACATATGCCAGACAATGTTGGATGTCATGAAAGTCAACATTCATATTTTCTGTACTTCCTCAAATACTTCAGCTAATGTATTCTCTCCATCTGTTGCAGAAAAGCAAATATAATGATAATACAGCAATGTTGAAGTTATCTGATAAATCTATTCTATTACTGTCAAAGATTGAAATTTCTTGAATACTGTTATTTGGTAGGGATCAACTAGATGCCCTCAGCAGCTTTGACAATCTCAGCCAAGATTCCAGCATTTTGCCTTTGGCCACAGGAGGAAACTGAATTTCCCATTGTGCCTTTAACGTCATGTGCAGCTACCCTGCTTCAGAGCCTTCCAATTGTTTCCATTCTTAAGAATTTTCCCCTCTTACTCATAATTTGCTCATATAATAGTGATCAGATAATAGTGATAATAACCAGATCTTAAATTGTGAACAGTCAGACACATATAATGCTATTATGCAACCTTTTTTTCCTTTCTTCATACGCGTAATATCTCTCATCAGCAAGTCCCAGCCTTACTGCACCAGCCCTCTCTATATCTAATGGCATGGATGACCTCACTTAGAAATTCTAGTCCTTAAAGGAACACAGAATAGCGTATATGTAATGATAAGGGAATGGAAGATATTCAGTGTTAGCTGTCAAGGAGGATTTCCACCATCAGCATTAACCATATAATATAGTGGCAGTGGAGGGCAATGAATGTGGAGAGAAGTGAGAGCAATCAGCAAGCTTTCATTCAGTGAGATGGAAGAGCTTGTCAAAGACACAAACAACTAATCAGTTGCCAGCACTGATTGATGTCCCAGCCTGCATTCAAATCTATCATTGTGACCAAGTAGTGCCTATCGTTTACCCAGTGGATGGATAAACTAGAAGTAATATATGGTGTCTAAGCAAATAGATCATTAATTCCGCTTAATATGTGGGGGCTAAAGTTTAAATCTTTTTCTAAACAACAATCTTTCCCTTCAGGGAGGAAAAAAATAAAATGCTAAAAAAAAAATCTAGTGTGGTTGACTAGGCAACAAAGTTGGGGTTTTTTTACAAGTTACAAATCCATTGCATTGGATTTTATTTCAGTTTATGACCCATAATTGCCACTGAGTATTAAATCTATGAGTAAATTTATTAGCATCTTAATTAAAATGGCAAAGGAAGATAAGAAATGATATGGAAGCAGAGACAGAGGGCTGTCTTATGCTTAGGCTTTCTTATTCCCCTAAGTTTTCCAAAGCTCAGCCCTGATAAACTAATGCCCTTGACTTCATATTCTTTATTCTGAATATAGCATGAGAATTTTAAATGTAGGCATACAGTTAATTGGATTTTATTATTGCTTGACTTCTCCTTAATTGCAGGGCTTGGCATCGAATGATTTCTCAATGGTTTGTAAATTCCACATTTTGCACCAATCAGCATCAAAGTCAATAGATTTTGGCAGACGCTTTTGCAAAATGTGAACTCAGGTCATAATTACTGGAAAAAATGAAGTCTGCATCGATATAAATTACGACTGTATTAGGACTGGATAGGAGGAAAGAGGTAATCTGCAGTTCCCTAAACTGAAGCTTGGTTTTATCTTTTATCAGTCATCAATAGGGAAAAATGTAGGTGTTAAGAATTAAGAAAGCATCACAATTTGCTGCATACCCTGTAATGAAACAAAACTTTAATCTCTGAAGCAGAAATAGCTAGCAGCATGATTTCTATATTTTTGCAGATTATTAAGAGACACTTTGTCTTGTTTTGAACATGGTCGTTAGCCTCTCATTAGTAGGCTACTATTAATAAATAATTAATAGTTTCATTCATGATTTGTATCTTCTTAAGTTATAAATTATTAATATCAGGCAACTACAATAACCATAAGTATTTATATATTCCATTATGTTTAATATACTTCACTTTTAAGACTGTAAAAGAGTTCAAAATACTATTAAAGCATTTGCCTAAAGCACAAGTCTACTGAATTTTTTACTAAGTAGTATGTTTAGAAACGTTAAGGCCAAGAAAGAGATTATTTTTCTCCTTTAACTTCCAGAATTATTTTCTGAACAAAAAAAACCTTCTTGTACAATTTCCAAATGATCTCCCAACTTAAACCTGACTACTTAATGATGGGTGGCAAACCTGCAAATGTTCAGCCATGTGGATATTCTCAGTCACTGTGTTAGTCAAATGGAAACTTTGACTTGCAAGACAGACTTGACCTGAAACACCTGTCAAGTCATCCTGAGATTCTAAATTTGTTGAGAATCACTGACAAAGCTCAATTTACAATCACTAAGAATTAAACATTGAAAAAATACTCTCTCCAGTGTTAATATTTGTCCAGATGCATGGATGGAACATTCTGTTCTTTCTGAATGGTTACCTTTTTCTCAGTAATCCCTTTACCTGGAAACTGTAATAGCATTGTACATTACTGTGATAGCTTTTCAAATACATAGGCAGTAGATATGCTTTATAAAAGTATCTGTAAGAGGCTGAATGTAATGGTTCACATGCTTGATTTTAGAAAAGTTGTTTAACCACAATGGCTTAAGAGCACCTACTTTAAAATGTATTCACTACCTCTTTGCTTTGAAAACTTAAATACATATTATTTGAAAAGTATTCATCTATGTATTTCGTCAGAATAACCTAGTTTCTTTTAGGGGAATATTTTCTATCATAAACAAAGTATCTGTTCTATTAAAATTATCAACGTGCTTTAGTTTTTCTTATAACTGTTAGATAAACCTGAAAAAGTACTTGATTAGTAACTAAAATATGCTATAAAAAAAATACCATAAACCTGGCTTTGCTCTTTAATACAAAAATTTGGTTTTCAAATATTTCTTTGATAGCCTCTGTGAGACCCATAAAAACTACGTAATCCACTCAAATTCCATGAAATAGGCCCAAGAGGACTGAAATACTATTCTATACTGGGAAATTTTACTGAGCACATAATACTTGTAAATGCTGTTTATTGCCCCAGCGCCTGTTTTCCAATGGCTGCTGAAGTTGTTTTACAATCTTGTGCCTAAATACCAAACTGCAGATTCAGTTACAGGGAATAGCTCAGAGCTGTAACAATTTTTTTCTCCATTTCTGAGCATGTTTATTCTGTCAGGAGCTTGATCAATTCTTAGCATTTTTGGTGCAGAACAGATACTTATGGCAGGGATATTTAAATAAACTGTAATCATATTAACCTTCTGATTCTCTGGACTCTTCTAGGCATAATGGTCTTAGAGTGCTGTTGTGTGTATTGTGGTTTTTTTGATCCCATCACTTTTAGAACACAATCACATTACATTTGAATCCTGTAATTTTCCAGACATTAGCATGTTTCAAAAGATATGTTTTGCTTTGGTTTATTTTGGTTTTTAATGTGGAAAAGCAGATGTTGTTTGAACAATCAGATGGTTAAAAAAATCCTTGGTATTCAGGTATTAGTGGGAGTCCTGGCTAAAAATAGAAAATGTCTGGGTGGGATTTGAATGATGCCTATCCATACCTGCACATTAAGCAGTTAAATAAATTAACCACTCCTGAAAAAAATATGATCTACACAATAAGGAGATTAGAAGTTCAGTTTAAATTTTCACCTATACAGCCAGGAGTCTCTAATCCATATATATTAGAATGGAATCTGGACCAGAAAAAAGACTCATTTGTATAAGGATATTTGCTCTTCCTTCAGGAGAACTTTTGGAAGTCCTAAAGATCTGAAGAAACAGAAGTTTCTGAGTCTGCCTCAGAAATTATGATTCAGCCATTGTTAAGGAAGGTGCTCACAGTTCAGGTGATTTTCAATAGATACCTGAGATAGATATCTGAGATAAAAAAATGAGCACATGGTTCAACTCACAACATGTTGGTCACTGTGTCACAGAAATATCGTCAAAATCTCATGGTATGTAGTTCCAAAGTGCAAGTCACTATCTACATAGCTGACTGCATTTTGGTATATCATCAGCTCCACTGAGTTTAGTGCAATTTGTAATAGAAAAAGATACTATCACACATAAAAAAATGGACTAACATACTGCCAACAGTGTATTTTTATTAGTACTGTGCGATTTTTGGAGCCATTTACTGAATTCCAAAGCTCTGAACTCTGGTAAAATAGAGGCAAAGTTTAACAGAAATAAAAGTTTATGAAATTCAAGATAAAGTTTTTCTGCAAGAGTGCCTTTTGCATAAATAGGACAAATTTTTGAGTACTTGTAAACTTCATTTTTTATTTTTCAAATCTTTTTTCACAAGTCCAGGTGTTCCAAGTGTGTCAGGTGAAAACATATGAGGAATAGAACTTGACAAAAACATTAGAAATAGGTAGTTTGAAATTACAGTAATTACACAGAAAGTGCTATTATTATGTAGACTAAATTTCCCCAGTGTTGGTGTTATTAATTTTTAAAATTATGGTGTATGTTTTTATGTTATTTAGTAGGGTAATTACATGCTTGCTGTGGAGAACAAGTCAATCAGGATTTTGGAAGCAGCACTCTAGAGTATTATTTTTAAATCTGGTTGCAAATTTTTTTATTTTTTAAGTCTTTTTAGGAATAACCATCACTTCTGATGATGAGATTATGGAACTGCCATTCTGTCTAACCTATGCCAGTGAGTCCTGGGACAAGTAAGAAATGACAGGAGGAGTCTTCTACTATACTGGGAGAGCTAACACTGTGACTTTAGCTTAGTTTTAGCAAGAATGAAGTTGGTTCAGAAGTTATGGAGGGTCTTAACCTTATTGTTCTGAATAGAAATCGACCAAATTTTATTTACTTGGTATCTGAATTATCTAATGAGCGTTAACTCAGTATTTGAGCTTCAGCTATGCATTTGCCTCTATTGTCTTGTAATTCCCTCTGTCAGACAGAACATGCCAATCCCAAAGTAGTACAGTTTCCACTAAGTATGCTTATTGCTAAAAGAAAGGTTATAGCTAAACTGAGTTTCATTCGTCTTTAGGCTTTCCCATAGGAAAAGGTAAATTAAGTTGGCATTTTATTCAGTCCAGTCACAGATTCTCTTGATGATTCATACTGCCCCGTCAATGAACTTTAAACAAACATATTTACCTTTTGGTGCAAGCCAGGTGGGAGAAGGAAGAAAATTGCCTGTTGCGTTATACAGCAGCCCTCATACAGCAACTACACCATTAGTCTATACCCACACATAGCTTCTTGTTTCCAGGGCTAATGCAGTACTTGTGCTCGAAGCACAGGCTCCAGGGAGGCCCTGGTCAGAGAGAGTCCAGCTGCGTTACTTCTGTGTGTCGCAGAAACGACTTCGGCATCAGGAAAGGTGCTGCTGGCTGGGCTAGCTAGCTGGCTTCTTTGCAGAGGGAACACAGCAGGAGCTGATGGGATCGGCTCATATTAGCTCGGAGACAAAGAAAGAGAGAGGCTGTTCTGGTCTGACTCTTAACAGGTTTATTGTTAGAAGTTTCACAACCCAAACAAGCTCGGAAGGGATGGAATGCGATGGGATCCTTCCCCAAGGCTTGTCCTCAGTTTTATAGGCAATTTGAAAACCCCGGTGAAAAGGGAAAACAACCAGTGAGTTACAAGACAGGCGGAGGATACAATTTAACAAGAACCACTGGGGGAAACCGAGAGGTGGGAGTTATAACAGAGAACCAGTGAACAACCCAGTAACTGGGAATTTCCCGAACCGGGGGAGGCGGCTTGTGCCCGGGCACTGCCCAGGGGGTGCAGCTTAGGCTTCTGAGCCGCCCCTCGACCCACCCTCTGAGTCTGCCTCTTCGGGAAACTCGATCCAGGGGATGGGCTGGGATTGATTGGCATCGTGCTGCCCCAGCCCCACAGTGGGATGGGTCACAGCAGCACAGGGCATTTAAAAAAAACACAGTCATAATTTCTAAACACTCAGATATTAAAAGACAGTGAGATGTCATAAATGTGTTCACCCCCCTTTGCTCTCACTTGAAGAAGAATATCCTTCACATGTCGGAATACTCTTTAAATCAAGAGACTGCCTTGATTTAATGAATACCAGGATTTCCAAGATGATGCTTGGATACCTTTCCCTCCAAGATAAGTTACTGTGAGACAGTCCATTGCTCAGTTTAGCCTTACTGACCACGGTTACATCAAGCTGGGTCTCTGTGACATGTTCTTCCCTACTTTTCTCAGCTGTTGTTTTGATTGACTACGGAAGCCTTAGTTGTATTTTGATTCCATATGACTCTTCCAAAGCAAAATACTTCTGATCAGCAGGAAATGGCCATATTAAAACACCAAACAGATGTATATTAACTGTTCTTTATTAAGTTATATTTTCTTCTAAACAGATTAGACAATTGTCTATTTTGTGCTAGAAGTATTTAGTATTAAACAGTTTGCATTACAAGATCTTTAATGATTACACACAGTTAGTATATCTAGAGAAAAAGAAGAAGAAAGAGAAGTGCAAGCTTCATGGCTTAGACACCACAATGAATTTGCAAAAAAAAGATATGTTAGAAACCTCAAGAAGATTTAGAATATGAGGGACTTAAAGACGCTTTTGAAAATGGAACTTACCCTTGTGCATACAGCCTAAAAAAAAAGCAGTTCAAAGAGCTCTTCACATGTCTCTGAAAGTCAGAGCAGAGTGGTGCTCTAACATAATCTGTTTTCAGCATCTCAGCTATCCACAGACATTTCAAATGTCCTTGTACAGCAATATAGAAGGATGGAAGACACACCTTTTTAAACACTTTTATGATGCACTCTCACATAAGAAATTGTACTTGGACAAAACAATTCTGCCCCCAGATAAAGAACATTCTGTCCAGCCATTCTGGTTTTGTTTGTTTAACTTGGGATTTTTTGGGGGATTTTTGTAGTTAGTATTTATTTTTAATTTCCCTATAAGCGTTTTATCCAAGCTAATGGAATCTGAAACATAGCCCTTGCATTCACTATACTCTGCAACTTTTAACTTTCTTCTTTGGTACTGTACTTGCACTTCTAATCATAAGCACAAATTTCCTTGCATAGAAATTAGGGGAAGTGTTCTGATTGTCCTAAATGGCAACACAAGGAGGTCATATATTTCACAGATGTTTCTTAGGAGCACTAGGTCTAATTCTCCTTCTTCTTATTCATGGCTAACATTAAGGGGAAATGCTGCAGGTATTTGCCACACTTCATAGAACCTGAGTACGAAATTGAGAAGGAAACAGTTTATGTGCGATCATGTGAGGAGTTTGGGAAAAAACAAGCATCTTCTTTTGGTGTTTGAATAAAAAAACCAAAACCAAAACAACAACAACAAAAAAGGCAGCTATAGTTACCAGGACTGGTTCTTTCATCTCTGATGATGTACATATGCTAGGAAAAATGAGAAAATGTTCTTCAGTAGTAAGCGTCATATTTTATAGACCTGACAGGGGTGGTTTTTGTTTTCCCTAAGGAATTTTTGAATTCCTGTATTTTAATGTGTTATTGGGACAATGGGTAAGTACGCAAGCCTTCTTTACATCATTAGAAGTAATGTGACTGAAAACCACTTTACCTTCCAATATTGCAATCCTGTGACTGCAGTGAATCAATGACATTCGTCCTACAGATAATATCTAGGATCCTGGCATGCAGTTGAGTCCCTAAATTTTATTACTTCCCTATAAGTCCTTTCTGTAACAAAATGAGGAACACCGTAAGCTGAAGAATCTTCATAGGCCCAGTTCAGATTTTTTTAAAAGAGACAGTAACTGATAATATGAAAATCCCAAACAATAACTTGGATTAAGAAGTGTCCTTCTCAGTCAGGAAATAAGTTCATTTGCCGCTTTCCCTTCTCTTTTATTGAGTTGCTGACACCACATCATATGGTAGACCATTTTGGAGCTCTACCATTCATGCTTGTTATTTCTTTTACCTCTTGTTGATTACTTTGTGAGGCAGACAGGATCTTGCCTGAGGATTGTGTGATACCAGCAGAAGAATATCTTCAAATATTTATACAAAGATGTAACTTTTTCTTGTCGCATGTTTTATAGCATATCATTTGCCTTAGGAATAACATGCTTTAATGATACATGTTTTACTCTACAGCCCACTAAGAAAAGCCTTAAATTTTCATCAAAATAGGGACAATGCAGTAATATGCCATACCTGTGAATTGCTTTGTTTCTTATTGTCCATTTATAGACACTGAATAAGAAACAAATAATCCTGGAGAAAAATAAAATTGGCATAGATTGACTTTTAATTCTCTAGTGGCGTGTTTCATTATTTTTTGTCGTGATCCCAAATGTGGAGTTACTTCTGCCTCTAGAGAGACTTTAGCCAGAGTATTTAACTTTCTTCCTATCTTTTACACAGTCATCTGCAGCTGACCAGCTTCTAGGATCCCAATGGGAGCAACTTTGAGGTATAGTATGAGGTTTTTTGACTGTTTTTTTTTTTTTCCTGGCTCACTGATCCTCATGTGTAAATTGACATCATGCAACTCTTTTTTTCCAGGACTGAACAGACCAGACATGGTGGACAAAGGGGACAGCAGTTACATTTTTTTCTAAAACTTTAAATCCCCAAACCTCCTAGTTTGCAGTCCAATCAAAATCTAAATTATCATTGCAGATTAGATTTATTGTATTGCTTAATAGTTCATGGCTGATTGCATTTTGTCAAAGACCACACAACGCATATTTTCTTTCAAAGCTATTGTAGGATTTTGCTGATAGCTGCCAAAAAGAGCAACAGGTGCATGAGCAGTCATTAACCCAAAGGGTGTTGTCAATTGCTTATACATTGACAATATCCATTTTTAACTAAGCACGTTTTGTATTTTCTCACTTCATGTCAAAAGGTGGCAGAGCTAAGCACTGCAAAGCTTTGTCAGGGAAGGTTAGTTGTCCATAGTTTCATCATGCATTAATGCCTTTTAGAATCATTTTAAATGCCATTAGGTGACAGAATATTATTTGTAAAACAGTTTCTTTCTAAATGGCTTCAGAGCTGACAGAAAGCACTAGCTTAACACATCAATGGCCTGCAGACAAACAGGTTTAACTCAGAAGAAGCAATGAAAATTCCTACCACATCACCACCCCATCATCCGGACAATTTAGAGTCAGTAATTTATTTTCTGAGAAGAATTCCAAAGTTCAGCCAAATCCTGACCTAAGGCTGAGTGGGAAAAAAAAAACCAAAAGCTGCAAAATGGAGCTCTTAATGATGCTTTGATTTTCTGTTTATCTGCTTGCATAGAACTCTCCATCAAGACATTTAACATAGACAGTAAGGAACTATCAACTTGTGTGACATTCTATTGGTGTCAGCTTACATTGCGTGTAAATTAGTTGCATAAAGACATGCAGTTTTCTAGTCCACTGCAAGAAAGGTTCATGCATGCAAGGTTCAGAAAACCTGAAGTGAAATCATCTCTTTGACACGTATCTAATTTGTGCAGACACAGGTTTGTAAAATGAGGAGAGTACTACTATTTTTGGATTTTTCTTTTTTTTTCTTTCATCCTTTGTGTTTTGTGTCTGCTCAGTTGGTGAGATCCTCAGAGAGCCTCATAATTACTAAGGTTTTCCAACATAACCTCTGTGCTTTAATAATACAAACAATTAATAAGGTTATAAAAATAGTATTAATGCAATTCTCATGCGTGGCTGTATTGTGTTGCTATATGTATAGATGTTGTGGCTGCTTTGTCTCCCAGATAATTGGATTGACTTAAACTGGATCACCTCTGGGATAATTACTCAAAGACCTGAGAAAGAACATAAAAATCAAGTCTTCATCTAGCACCCACAACTGCAAATCATTACCAAAACAACCCAAAAAGGCAGAGGAATGTTCTATATGTCATTTATATTCCAGTATACTATATTCCAGGCCTATATCTCTATATTTATATATCTGTATCTATCTGTCTCTATATATAATGTACATTTTGGTACATATATATGTACATAGATATTAATGAGTATAAATAACATGGATGTCAGGAAATTCAACAGTCATAAAATATAGTTGAATCATAGGGGAGTTGTTCGGAACATTTGACACTCACATATAGTAAAGCAGTCTGTTACAGAAACTTACATTCATACATATATTTAAGAAACTACTTTCAGCCAGCTTTGGATACAGTGTTCTTCATGGCACTTTTTGCTTCTGCATTAGTGTTGCTTAATGGCAGGAGTGTGACTGCTGCATGCTGTGCCTGTTTGTTATGACTGATGCCACTAATTATACTAATACTATAAACAACATAAACAGAAATATTTGTTCCATCAGCTGTCACTTTTGATACCCATAGCCATAAATGAAAGTCAAGGAAAGAAAAAGGGAAATACTTCATTGATTCCAGAGGTGTGCCTGGCTATTCAGAAATAATTATACTACTTGATGAACCATGGTACTGTCTGCTCTTGTCTTCGTGTTTGATTACAAAACTGATACTAGCACTTAATGGGTAAGTGAGCTGTCACAGAGCTTTCCTTCATGCTGTGTTTCAGGAAACATTACAACAATTCATGTGATGAAATGCAGCTTTCTACCATATGCTGAAATATCACAATGCAAGATGGTGAAGTGTCTTAACCAACGCACTGCAATGTGATCTACCACCCATGAAATGGAATGCTTCAGAAAAACAACATGCCACTTCTTGAATAAACTCTGACTCCAGTACAGTATGCAGCCAGTAGACTGTGTAAAATGCCTTAAAGTTATCCACAGATTGCTCAGCTCTTCTGCCAGTATAAAACTAACAGTCTAATTTTAGCTGCACATTGGAAAGAATGCAGTTAACCTTACAACACTAGAACTACACTAGGAAGATTTTATTTTAGCCTCTAGAGTAAATGCTGACTTTTAACTTTTATAAGGATATTTATTAAGACATGCAGTTACCTCCCAGTACACACAATTTCTCTATGACTGTGAATAGATAGCAAAGGTCCCAGCATTTATTAAGCTCTGCTACAAATCAAGTCTACTGAAATAGTTACAATATATTCTATTAGTAAGCATAAAAAATATATATGCAATATTATGTCAGCCTTTCAGCATAATGGCAGTGAGATTTCCACCATAGTTCACTACGGTGATCCTGAGTCAGCACTTCTAGGAAGTGGAAATCAAGGGTAACCCAGCTGATAAGCTGAAAGGAAACAGTAATTCTGTTCTTTACTTGCAATAGTAGTTTAACTGGAGAAACCCACTCTGGCTGTAGCTGGCTAGTCTGGACATCTTCTTGCTGGGCTGACAAAAACACCAGCATGTTTTTTGAGATTATGTATTTAATAAAGTGCTATGTTCTTGGGAAAAGTGGAGGAAGAAAGGAGAATTTCAGCTGTGTTAAAATTTTCTTGATGCCTCACCCATCCTAGCTACCATGTAATGTGCTTAGTTTAGTTTAGTTTAGTTTAGTCTAATTTAGTTTAGTTTAGTTTAATGAGACTGTTGAATTTGTTTCCCTGGAAGGAAAATCTCAAGTCATAGGAGAATCTCAAAATACCACAATATTGCTGCAAAAGCAGGAAATATCTGTCTTCTATGCAAACTATAAGGAGGGCTCAGGTGGGTAGTGTGGGACTGATTCTTGGTATTTATTTCAAAAACCTTGAAGTGAAATTTGATTAAGTGTTTTTTAGACTAAGATGTTGACACATTGCTTAATCCTCCAAAAACAGTCATCCCAGCTCTTTAAAACCAAAACCACATCCAAACTGGTCAAAACTAATGCTCTTCATCAGAGAATGCCAGTAAACTGTCACCAAGATATAGCAGATGTCATTCTGGTCGTAGTTCAAGGACAGAGGGAATCCAAATTACCCCTGACAGAAGCACAGAAATCCTGTCGGGATGATATCGATGCTCTCCGTCCCTCTGTGAGCACCATCAGATTTTGTCATGCAGATGGGAGACAGTGGCACTACCAGAAACTGCCACATAAATACCATGCTATCAGTTGTGACAAAGTGCTGTGTGAAATGGTAACCCAAGAATAATTATGTCAGGACTGTCTGACTCCTGCCTACCCATGATGCTATGGAGGTATAGGCTGATTACTTCTTGTGCTTCACTAACCTGACATATTCTAACATAAGACATGAAGTGAGTAACTCCATGTGTTCTAAAACCTCCCTAATCTTTTCTTCTCTTATGTCATTATTGAAAATAAATTGCTGATTTGCTAAGAGATATGTTTCTTTTCAAAACTTAAAAAAAAAAAAACTTCGAAAAACAAAATTTAAAAAGATTATTATATAAAAGTATTATTTCTTGAAAGAAATAACAGACAAACATTTTTCTTAATGATTGGCTCCTTCTTGTGTTCTTCTAAAATCCCAGAAGAAAAGAACATCCCTGCCCCTACCCTCAAAAACTGTTTGGAAATGATTTTTTTTTTCTTTCATTATTATCTCATAGAGTCATATGAACAGTTAAACAGAGTAATTTTTTTCCAGTCACAAGAATCTCAAAGGTGATTTATGTTCTCTTTCAAGAAACTGCTGAACATAAAATGCTTTATGATTTTTTGTGGACACTACAGTTACAGGGTATGTGAAAACAGGGTGTCAAAAAGATGGAGCCAGGCTCTTCTCATTGGTGCCAAGAAATAGCACAAGAGGCAAGGGGCAGAAACTGACATACAGGAAGTTCCACCTGAACATGAGGAAGAACTTCTCTAATGTGGGGGTGACCGAGCACTGGCACAGATTGCCCAGAGAGGCTGTAGAGTCTCCCTCCCTGCAGATATTCAAGAACTGTCTGGACATAAAATCCTGTGCAATGTGCTCTGCAATAACCCTGCATGAGTAGGGAGGTTGGATGAGCTAACCAGGTCGGGTCCCTTCCAACCAGACCCATTCTGTGATTTTGTGATTATTGTCAAGACATTTTCACATTTGTTTTCTGCTCTTAAGATATTGCTTTCACCACATAATAAATCAATTTGAACAACTGCTTTTCAAAAAAAAAAAATTGTAAGAATCAAAAATTTTTGTAATTGGCCATTCCCTGAAAGAGACTTTAAAATCATTTCTATAAAGGTAGCTGCAAGCAGACATGAATTGGCCTTGCTTCAAGCCACAGCAGATGAAGCAGTGCAAATCAGGAAGCCTTACAGCCACCGAAGTACTGAATTAACACTTCCTTCATGTGCTGTTCTACCTGTCCCAGAGAGACACTAACGTTATAGACAAATAATTCCTCACTGTCTTTCCTGGTGTTCCCATCATTGAAAGCACTTAACAGCTGCAAAGCTGGCTTCAGTGATGTGGGGTCATTATCAAACTCAGCACCAATAGCCTGAGAAAATATGTTTATTTGTTTGTTTTTCTTGATTGCATGTTCTTCTCTACCTTGTTCTCTACACCAACAAGAAAAGACAAACAAACACAGCTATGATACACCTCTCTAGGAGGAAGTACCCCTTAGACAAGAGAATCCTGCTCTAAATAAATTACAATCTACTCCACTACTGGCAAAAATAATGTGAATTACCATTAAACAAAGAGTCACTGACTTTCTCAGGAGTTATATCTGAGTGACCTGAGGCATTGCAGACATTTTATCCCTGTCAATTCTGGTGAGAAGCAGAACGATGAAAAAGAGATGAGTTGACATTGAAATTCAGAGGGGGCAGGGATGGTGAGTAAAAGTTTGCGTGGTACTTAGTTGCCAGCTGGGGTTAAAATATGGCAGATAATTATTCAGTATCTGCTTCAGGCTCTGGAAGACAGCAAAACGCAATATCAGACACTTTGTCAGAGCTATTAAATAATAAAAAAGAAGTCTACCCTGACTATATGGCTATTCTAGCTAGATAGCAACATGAGAAGCTGCCAGATGCCCTTGATGTCACAGACATGCTCTTGATACCAAAGTAGGCAGCTGATCTTAGCCATCTAGTTATACTTACAAGCTAATGGTGTGATTACAAGAAAGGGGACAAGGACTTTTTGGTTTGCAAGCTAAACAGAGATTACCAAGGCAACCCTAAGTTCAAATAACTGGTATCAAAGCAGTTGAAGAAGAGTAAAAAAGGTGGTGTGTTTATTTAGGAAGTGATGAGGGTAGGAATGGTGAAAATATAGGAATGTTTCTTTTATAGAAAAGAGAAAAGGGTATATAAGGGATGCCAGTAGGAGATCAGCCGTGCTCTTGATCAGAGTAGTTTTGTGCAGGACTATAACCATTTGCTTTTTTTGAACATACTGATGTCAGACTTCTACAGTCAGGAAAGCTGGGCATGTTTCTCCTCAGTGCTATTGAGGGCATACCGTGAGTGCTCTTCGAAACCTCAACAGGGGAACACCCAGAGGGTGCCTTGTAATAACATCATCTCTTCCTAGCAGAAAATGTCATGTCGGATTTGAAATCCCAGAACATGAAAGAGAAGCTGTGAATAGAAAAAATAAAATGCTATGAGAACTTTCGTGAGGCAAAGTGACCAGTAAGATGCTGAAAAAAATGTGCAGCAGATAAACAACTAAAAAAGGAGTTTGAAATCTCATAGAAAACATGTAAAAGGAAAATTTCAAAATACAGAGAATTGTCTCAAAAATGTTGAGCTACAAAAGATGTATCTTGAAATAAGTTTCTCTTAAAAATAGAGATAACTGTACCAGCTAGTTTGTGATGCTTCCTTAACCAAGTTTATACTTGCAATAAACTTAAACTGTAGTTTGAGTGTTAAGTGTTTCGCCCCATCTTAGTCTATGCAATACATAGTATATAATAGGATGTAGATGGTTTTATTGTTTTGCAGCATCCCAGCTTGTTCTTAAAAGGAAACTTCCAAGTATGTTTACTAAAATACCAACAGCAAAATCAAAAGAGTAAAAAAAATACCCCAACAGTAAAATGGCCACATCTTTTTAAAGATTCTTTTGCAGAATTTAAGGTGTTTAAGAAAATAGCTCTCAGCATATTCTAGTTCCAGATTTAAAAGGCAATTATTTATCTATTTTTTGAAACAATTGTTGGAATTACTGAAGGAGTTTTCTTTTCCCTTTCCCTTTCCCTTTCTCTTTCCCTTTCCCTTTCCCTTTATCTTTCTCTTTCCCTTTCCCCTTCCCTTTCTCTTTTCTTTCCCTTTCCCCCTTTTCCCCTTTCCCTTTTCCTTTCCAATTTCCCCCTTTTGCATTTGCCCACTTTTCCCCTTTTTCCTCCTCAGTTTATCCTCTTCACTTAATTTATTTTTCTTTCTTCTGCTTCCCCTTCCTCCTTCCCCCCTTTTACTTCTCTTGATATTTTAGTCGTGCCTACTTACTGGTTGCTACAAGAAGTGTATCAGACAGCAAAGAAGCTACAGTTTTGCTGGGACAGAGTTAATTTGTTCCATTTTTCTGCTGCTCTCATGGTGTTGTGTTTTGGTTTTGCGACCAAAACTGTGTTGATAACACATGCATGTTTTCAGCTGTTGCTGAACAGTGCTTTCACAACATGTTTCTCACTCTGTTTGGCTAGCAAGTAAGCTGGGGGTGGGCAGGAGGCTGGGAGGGGATGCAGCTGGGACAACTAACCTGAATTCACTAAAAAAGAATATTCTCTATCATATGAGATTAGTTTCAGAAGTAAAACTGATAATATTGAGAGGGGGACTGGAGTCCAAGTTACGTACCCTGGGAGTAGCTGAGTGTTCCTCATCACTCATTTAGTAAGAAGTGATTCCTTTTGTGTTGGTTCTCCTTCGCCTTTTCTTTCTTTTTTTTTCCCCCCTCCACTTATTAAATTGTCCTTTTCCCGACCTGTAAGTTTTTTCACTCGGCACTCTGGATTCCTACATTTTCCCTTCTGACTCTCTCCCCCATCCAGATATAGGGAAGTGAGTGTGCTACTAGATGGGGGCTTACTGGCTGTGGCCAAACCACCACAGAGGCTTGTATCCCTTCGACATAAGAAAGCCAACATAAAGAGATAAAACATTATTATGGCACCAACCACAATATCTTGGAATATATCTTTGTGGGGTAAAGTCTTAGGGTGTGCTATCTCTGTCCTCTGATGTAATGCGCTTGACCATTTGCTTGGATAATGCTCCTATTGCTGGCTTCTACAAATCTTCCAATCTCCTATGTGAGTTTTGTGTGTTTATGATATTACATAACTACTGAAAGTAGTGGGTTGAGTTGTTCCAAAGGGGAAGATTGAACAGTGGCTGTATTCCATGAACACAACTCTTGATTTAGGAGTATAAATTTTTCACATTATTCTGTAAAATAACATTTTTGATAGGCCAACAGAAAAGCATTTCTTCAAAGCAAACCCCTTTTTCAGAACAAACTTTCAGAACAAAAATGTGCATGTGTCTTCAAAATGTTGTCACTTTTCACATATATCGTAAATCTAAATACTCTTATTTAGATTTAGATTTAGATTAGTTTAAAAAAAGTTTTAACAGAGAATTTAATCCATCTGTAACAGAGATCAAAGTGATTAATCTTTTTATAAAGTATATTTATAATGGTTTATTTTATTTATTGATATGAATAACAAAAGGTTGTTATACTGAGTTTGGCAAGATCCTCTGGAGGTCATCTGTTCTAAGCCCCCCTGCTCAAGCATGGCCACCTAGTTGTCCAGGACCACGTTCAGACAGCTTTTGAGCATCTCCAAGGATGGAGACTCCACAGCCTCGGGGCAGCCTGTGCCAGGGCTCAGTCATGCTCACAATGCACAGGTTTGTTCTTAACCTCCAGTGTTTCAGTTTGTGCTCAGAGAGTCCTATTCTACAGAGCTGCGTTATTCAGACTGGAGGCCTCCAGGTGTTTGATGAAGATGTTAAACAGAACTGGACACATTACTGAACCCTGGGGTACATTGCTGCTTACTGGCATGAGAAAATGAGTGACATCTTACTTATTGACTGAATAGTTGACCTCTAATTTTTGGCCTCGGTTTAAAAAAATTAAACATTATCTGTCTTTATTTTTTTATTATCTTTCATTTTTTAATTTCAGTGTGGGGTTTTGCTGGTTTTTTTTGTTGTTCAGGGTTTTTTTTCCTACAAATATATCTGGAAAAGTAGACTTGTAGATTCATTTCTTTACCCTAGATTTCTCTTTATAATAGAACCATTTAACTTTTCAGGAGAAGTATGTAAAATTTTCAGGACTGTTATTTTAGAAATTTACACCTTAGTATTTCATTCACAATCACTATCAGTTTTCTTGTAAACTTACCTTTCCATTTTAATATGAAATTTATGCTTTCATATTTTAGCAAGTTTTTTCTGCGAAACAGAACCCATTAGATTTCTGTTGATTATTGAGATCATTAATGGATTTACAGTTTTCACAGAAATTTACAGGTTACCCAGAAAGGTTGTGGAGTTTCATTCTTTAGAGATACTCAAAATCTGACTGGACACAGCCCTGAATAATGTGCTCTAGGGGATCCTGCTTGAGCAGGGAAATTCGATGAGAAGACCTTCAATGGTCCTTTCCAATCTTACCCATTTTGTGATTCTGTGAAAAGCATACTAATTTTTGTTTCATTATTAAATTGCTCATCTTTTTCTCTATTTCTGCCTTATAGAGTAGACACAGATATAATACACTTAGATCATCATTGGGCCTAATATTTTAAAAGCATAACCTAAAATAGCTTTAAAGCATGATTTTCTTCCCCATGAAAATGTAGTCTTGAAAATGTTTAAATGAGTCTTGCCTCTGTATGCCTTTAAACTAGTATGCTAGACTTTTATTGCAGATTGGAATTCCTTACCTGACATGCCCTAATTAATTGTGGCTTGAGTCCTTCTTATTTATGTATTTGTCTGCACTGATAGTAGCTTTGTGCTTGTGATAAAAGTTGGGACTACAATAAAGAATGGGCAATTAGCTGAAATGATAAAGACAATAGGGTGGTGTGAAGCACCCTTTACAATCTGCCTAAACCAGATAAGATTCATCATGCCAGATCAGAATCAATGTGACTGCCAAAGACCATTAACTCCAATCTTCCTCAACCTGAGAACACTGTACAGTACTTAGACCTCTTGAAGGGACTGTTAACTCTTTGTCTGCATATTGTTGGTTTGACATTCCCTCTCTTTTTCCCACCTCCACCTATTCTCTGTCATTTCTAATTTAGAACAAAGTTTCCTTTGGGCAGGAGCATTTTACATCAGTAATGGTGTTCTGTAATCTTCCAGGGAGCTTTCCTCTGGTCAATTCTACCATTTCAGTTACTTGAAATTAGTCCTCCATTACTTCAGAGGAACAAGGCTGTCGGCATACATCCTCTTCAGTTACAGCTATGCCAAATGACAAAGTTACTCTCCAAAGCTGCTCACAGCCAGTGCCTCAGACTTGACAGCTAGGAAACTTCATTTACAGATGTTGTATTTATTTTAGTCAAAAATCAGACCACTGCACCTATGGGATGTGGAAAGAAAGTCTTAGACACATTGTCTCTCTTAACTGAAAATGGTTAGAAAACATCTGCAGGAGAGTTCAGGTTGGACGAAGAAGCAGCATCCTGTCTCCTGGAAGGTAGCAGCTCTGCATTCATCTGCCACAGCTACAATGGCTGTTGCAGGTGAAACTAGAACTGCCTTCATTCACATGTGGCATAGCAGCTGGGTATTATTTTAGCTTTTAAGATGAGTTGTAAGGCTGTAATCCTATAAGCAGGGTGACTCTATAGTCTGGGATGCGAGGAGGGAGATGGACCACAAAATATTGCCTTTTTCCTTCTGATGCTGTGAAGATTTTTTTGCCTTTTCTTTTATACCCCTGTCATAGGTTAGCAAGCATAGTCCTGGAAGTGATGTTCTTGCAAAGGGGTGCTTACAGCTTCCTCTGGGACCTGATAGAACCTATCAGCTGGCCAGTTTGAATATGGACAATTCTTTAAGCCACTTAAAGTTGTGACCGCCTCTGTGATGCACACTTAAGAATAGAAATCCTGAGGCACGCTTTCTCTCGTTTCTGGTGCTGGGACAGGTGGCTGCAGGACTGAGGGAGAGCTGCAATGGTGGCACTGCCCTAAGCAGCCCTGCTGAGCTCTCAGGGAAAGCTGCAGCTTGCTAAACTAGACCTAACATTACAACAATATCTAGTTAGAGGAAATTATTTGCATTTGAGGGGTGATAAAATTCAGAAATTATATAAAAATTAGACCTCTTGAAATTTACTATTATTTTTGCTTTGCTGAGATGAGCTAGTGAAAATATATTTGATAGCTTTCAAAAAAAGAATAGAGGGGACATACTGCAACTCCTGATGTTAAACATATGTAAGACACAGATGGAGAATAAACAGTTTTCAGAACTTAAACTATTTTGTCCACAAATAATTGGGGGGGTGGGAGGATATACATGATTTTTGGTTTTTTACTAAAAAAGGTGTAAAAAAAAAGATACATGAGGAACACATATACCCACATCAAAATTTTGTGAGTTTGTCTGCTTTTTTGTATTTAAAGTTAATTAAAGTTAAGATCACCTGAATTATGTTGGCTTGGCTTACCTTGTTTGCCCTGCCTTTTTCTCACTCCCCCAGTTCCTATGTAATGTGAACATTATAATAAATCAAAACCTTATAGTGACCTTGCATTTTCACTAGCAGATGAGGAACAGCTTAGCATTTGATTTTTAACACAATAAAGACCTGCCTCTTCGTGGAACAATACATGGTACTGTCCAGCGTATTGCTGTTTGAGCAACTGAGAACTCAAAATACTAACACACATATGCACACTCACAAACATGCACATGCTTTTATACTCCATTTTGCCAGTAGCCTAGTAGAGTAAACATTTCTAATGAAGTGTCTGCAGATTTGAAATTTATATGAACCTTTAGATATTTACCCTTACCTAATACTAGCTTTTTGTACTTTGATGAAAATATTTCAATTCCAGGCATTTATTTCATAAATGGGCAGGTAAAAGAAAGTTGTTTCTGACAAGAGACATCAGTAACATAAAGCTACAGAGTGACTATTTGAGTTGGGTTAGTATGGAAAAATGAGAACATAAAGTCACAGGGATTCTTTTATCCTTTAAGCATAGAATTAATTTTTCTCTCCAGTTATAAAGCATTAAATTCCAGGGCCTCCTTTCAAGTCATGAATATTTTACCCAGAGCTCTCCCTGAGAGGGAGAGAAACAGCTTTTCAACCAGCTGGTGCAGGGTTATATTTGGCATATGGAGCCTGGATTCAGTTATTGACTTATAAGCCCATAAATACCCCCTTAACAACAGTGCTGTGTGTAATACACATCGTTGGGGAACTCCTTAACACACATTTCTAAGGTATCAGCCTGCTTGTCTGCGAACAACACAGTATACAACAAAGCAGAAGAGTTGAATTTAGATCAGTTTGATAAGATCCTGGGGCTGTCGGAAGCTGGGGAGTCTTCAGCAACAAAATAAACTCTGGGAATTTGTTTAATGAAGAAGAAAGCAAAAACCTTTTCACCAGTACTTTTAGAACTATTTTCAACACAGTTTGCGTGATGAATTAGTGATAGCCTCTGAATTAATAGTACTAAGGAATTTCAAACACTTTATGCAAGTCACATATACAGCACAACCAGCAACAATAAAAGTTTTTGAAGTCCGTTGTCTTTACAACCTCAAGTTTTAGTATGATTTGGTTTCAACAAAATATTTTAATTATTTTCCTTAATAAGGTGATTAAAATTAGGCTCCTCAATTCAGGGTTACTCAATTCATTCTGCATGTTAAAATTACTTTAAAAATACTTTAAAATACATTTTGTAAATTCTTTTTCCATTTGTCTGAAAAAAAAGGTCTGTATATGCTGAATAGTCCGATGCATGTGCTGCAAAGGCATGTAACAGCTGGGATCTATCACTGCCAAGCAATAATTAAACAAAGTTGGCAACAGAACTCTGGGAAAAATTTTGTATGCAAAACAGAACCATATATCTTCTGTAGGAAATTTCTTGTGGGTGTGTAAAAAATGCATTCAGATGACTTTCTCTTCTTATATTTAATTTTTTATTATTAATTTGATTAGTTACCAGAAATGAAGACATTTTCGATCAATTTAAAATGGAGAGGTTAAGTCTGAAAGTCATTAAAATAAGAAAGGTTAGTCTAATAACAAATTTCCCCAAAATATGCCTTATGTAGAGAATTAGAACAAAGCAGGACTTCTTAAGACTGTTCATAATAAATAAATTCTGCTTAATTTCTAGGCTGACTAGAGTGTTGTGCAAATTTTATAATAGGCTTTCCTTAAAGGAAATATTTTAGTCTTATTATGCTAAGTGTACACATATAATTTAGTATTTCAACCTAAATTCTGGCTCTAAGGGTGATGTACCTTGAGTCAGGCAAAACAAATTGGCATGGTAATCATGGTAATCATGTAAGAATGCTTACCTGTATATTTTAACACTCTAAGCATTTATTTTTCATGGTCTTAAATATAACCACTCATAGTATGAAAATCAGACATTCATGATTTATTGGCAGGAGTTCATTAAACACGCTGTTATCTCCACATTTAGACACCGTGAAAGGAACACAGTCAGAAGTTAGTTACAAGTGACAAATATTTACAAGAAAATGAAAAATATTTCATTCTCATGTGAGAGAAGGAAATGAAACTTTCTGAAGAATCTTCCGTGAATAATTTGGTCATATCTGGGTTGTAACTATAAATGTTATCAGTACTACTTGAGACCACAGAGCTGGGCTTACTACACCAGTTCACCAGTCTCTATTGACGGTTGCTGCACTGGAATGGTTTTAACCAAGATACTTGAGAAGGACTCAGAATTTATGATAGTGTGATTTTAGTACTTGATTAATTGCTGTTGGCAATGGATAAATCTGTTCTGGATTGTTCTGAGTTGTGCTCACTCTTTTGGGAAAGCACTTAAGGATTGTTGTCATGATATCCTATGTTCTTGACTGTCATGCAAATTTTAGCCCTTTAGCCAACCTGTCTTAGAATATCTATTTCCTAGGTACCAGACAAATGTATTCTTCTTTAGGCAGAGATATTACACAGCACCTATGTCTGTGAATAAATTGAAAGCTTTCAATGCTCTGATTCTCAAATTATCTGTCCATCTGCATAGTGGTAATCATTTTACATCAGCTTGTCTTTTTTATTTAATTACAGCTGAGCAACTGGAACCCCTGGAATATTTACAGCAGTGATCTTATACTGTGGGTCTCTCATTTTCTTCTTTTGTCCTTTATGTTACTGCTGATCACTTAGTCCTTCACCCACTATGAGCTGTATCCACTCTTAGTAACTCTTAGCAATTGTCATAAAGCATACTTGCTTGCCATGCTTTGGTCTTAGTACCATGGAGGATTAATTTTTCAGTTGTCTTCTCTTATTGCCGCAATATAATAGGGAAAAATGGATAATAAGTATAATCCCCTTTGAATTTAGAACACTGGCAAGGTTACCAGAAAACTTTCAGATTTCCATGTTATTAATGGCTGTGGTAATGGAGAAACTTTGTAGATTGTAGTGGTTGTATATCCCAACACTGGAGAGCTTGGAATACAGCTTGAAAGTTTTGCAGCCAGCTATGTGTTCTGTAAATGCATCACAGTAGAGTATCACAGTCTGTAAAGTATTGTATTTAAAGCTTCTATCTGCCACTAAGTATAAAAATGTTTCCTCAGGAAATGTAGCTGGTTATTATTGTGGGAATACAGTGGTCACTGAGGTGACATTATGTAGGAACTTTTCAATGCAGATCAATACTGGCAATTCATTTGGATCCATATGAGATTTCCGGTGTTAGTCCATTAATGTTGAAAAAGAGTAATAGAAGACAGGATGCAGAAACAGAAGCAAAAGGCAGACAATGATAAAAGCAAACAGACTGCTATATATTAAAATGGAAAAGGAGAAGGAGGAGGCAAACCCTCTTACAATGCATAATTTACTTATATACATGGTAGGCTACCAAAGAACGGTCCTGATGTTAAAACAGAAGGTATGTGCTGAGTTGTCTGATATGTCAATGATCCTGGGTGAGATCCTTAAAGCAATTTTGTCTACAAGTTTGGCATATACACCGGTGAAGTAGCTAGACATTTTAAAACAAAAATGTGAAATGAAAAAAAATAATAATACCCCCTCTGCAGTAAGACATACCCATACATCTTTTTACTATATAGAAGACACATGTGGTCATCTTTCATATTGTTATAGGTTAATTCCAGCAAGCATTACGGCAAATGGAAGTAGGAATTATCCACTGTACAAAAGATACTGTAGCATGAACCAGGGACTAAAAGCAAAAGCTTGTCATTATCATCCTGAAATCCCTGGATTCTTTGTTACTTACTATAACTTCATTGCAGGCAGATGACTCATATTTAATAAGCTTTCACAATTCTCATAAAAATTGTGGGTTATGTCTTGCTCACCTTTCTACTGCCCAAATATTTGTGAACCTACCTAACTAATATAGAACTTATATGTAGGCTTTGTGTAGGCAACATAAGGAACTTAAAATACTAAGAAAATAAAATGTACCAATATGTTTTATCTTAAACTAGTCATTAAAATTCAATAATCAGCTTATATGGTTGTTCATACCTATAAGGAAACAGCCTTTAAAATGATCACCCAAATAAGCAATGTAGCAAGGATAGTACAGCAATGGAAGCTCACTGATACCAAAACTGGCTAGACAGAAAATTTCTAACATGGTTTTGAGTATTAGAAAGCAGGCATTCATTATTGCAGCATGCTGGTCGCTTGGCAGATCCCTCCTCTAATCAGGTGTCCCAAGTGTCAGGAAAATGGACTTTTATCATACAAACTGGTTGCATAGTCACTAGCTATCCCTGCTTACTTGATGCATATATACTACTTTATTTTACATAGTCACACTCTTTATTGGAAGTCCTTATATGGTTCTTTGGGGTCTTCTCTGGTGGTCTTCAACATCTGCTGCTTTTTTTAGGTGGCTGTTCCTCGACCCGCTCTTTTGAATAAGCGCAATATTTTTGTTTTGCATCATTTGTGCCTCGTCAGCCTTGCAAAGCTGAGCTGGCATCCTGCTTGCATTTTGTATCACTTTCTTTTCATCAGCCTTATCTGGTCCTCCAAGGCTGTATTGCTCCCTCTTCTAGATAAGAATAAAAAAATATCATTCTGTTCTACTATCCTTATCACACAGACCTCCTGCTAAGGAGAAACTAAGTTTCTCTTTATCATGCGACGTGGCAAAGTGCTCATCACTTCTTACGACTTCAGATTTTTAGGGAACTTAAAGCAGTTTTAAACCATTTAGTTAATCTATTAAAATAATGAAGTGTTAGTTGATGAAAGCAATGACGTTTAATTTCACTTATTAAACCAGTTATGGAAGATGACAGAATCATATAAAGTTGGAAGATGAAAACTATGATAGGAAATTGGAAGACTATTAAAAACCCCATAGAATTGCACCTCTTGCTCTTGAACTGACCTTATTTCCATTACTGTCAAACGAATATTTACTGTTAATTTCAACAGAGGACAAATAATTAAAAAATATATTTTTGATCAATTCAGTGAAATCTTGATTACATCCAGAACTGGTTAGTAATAAATCAGGAAGAACAGAATTACATTTTCACTCCAAGTGAAAATAATCTTTAGATGGATTTAGAATTAGTGCAGCACTGTTGAATTAAACACCCATCTCTTTGTTTTAAGGCCCATTATGCTTGGGGGTAATTGGAAAAATATATAGAAACATGGAAATCAGAGGAATTCAAGTGACTCCTGATCACTTTAGTCTCCTAAATATTTTTCAAGGGTTATTTCAGCTGATGGAAAGATTATAGCACTCCTACTGCTTCATGGAAATTTCTGATAGGCTGTTTTGTACATACCTTGAAGTAGCCAGACTAGTTATAGGACTTTGATGAAATCCAATTAGATGCAAATTATTTTTGATGCACAGTTTTGTGAACACAGAAACTGCTATTTTGTGAACTGTTACAATGAGACGTTACCTTGTCTGTCCATAAGTGATGGAGCAACTTTAAAAATAAAAACCAAATAAAACAAACTTCAACAGCTTTGCAGAGTATTTCAGTCACAGTACAGTGGACTCTTGTCTATATTTCATTGCTTTCAAGGACTATGACTATGAAGCGTAAAGCAGTGACAGTAGTCACTTTCCATCTTGTTAGTGTAACTCATCATTACATGACAGAGCAGCAGCACTTCCTCCTGTAATGAGCTGTTGGTAGAGAATCTTTCCAATACTGCAGTGGCATACAGGACTGACATTAACTGTGCCTCCCCTTCACACCATCTGAGGAAAGCTGTATGGGAACACATGAAAGAACCTGTGAACTTGTCCATTTTCTATAAGATAACAGAAACTCTCCAACACATAGGAGCTGTTTAAAACAAAGTCAATACTCTGCAGAAGTAGCAGCTTAAAAGAAATGTTTTATGACTACACAAAACAATTAAAATATTAAAAATATCTTCTTACTTTTTTGGAGAACTGTAAAATTTTAAAGGAAGAAAAATCTATCATGTCAAGGTAAAAAAAAGATATGTGAATTCTTAGGACTGGATATGTAAAACCAGCTTTGATTTTAATTCCAAATGTTTCCAAAAGAAAAAAAAAAATATTCTTTTTCTTTCCATTGAAAGAGATTTTTCTCTTTTAGTCTTCCATGTTTTTGGAAGATTTAATATTTTCCACTCCATTAAGAACAGCCAATAAATAACACCTTCATACTGAAATATTAATATGGTTGTATATATGTAATTAATTGTTGGAACAATAACTGTTAGGACTCTGAATATTGACTTGGTGTCAATTCAATACTTGAATAAGAACATTAAGCATTACTTAAACTGCAGATATAAGCTATCAGATGCACAGTCTATGCAACTGAATATACCTGCTACCTCCTGAGGAAAGCATTTTTTTAAAATGTGTCTTATTCCATAAGAGTTTAGTAAAGGGAGGGGTCTAACCTCCTATAAAATGCAGAAAAGTGAAGAAATACAAACCATAATTCACGTGAACCATTATGCTATATTTAGATAAATGTTTTTATTTCAATATCACCTACAAAATTGCAGTATCATAGAGTCATAGAATATTCTGAGTCCAACCCCTCGTCCTGCACAGGACTCTCCATGAGTCACACCATGTGCCTGAGAGTGTTATCCAAAGGGTCCTTGAACTCTGTCAGGCTGGTGCTGTGACCACTTCCCTAGGGAGCAGTTCCAGTGCCCAGCCACCCTCTGGGGGAAGAACCTTTTCCTGATACCCAAGCTAAACCTCCCCTGACACAACTTCAGGCCATTCCCTCAGGTTCTGTCACTGTTCACCACAGAGGAGAGATCAGGGCCTGCCTCTCCTCTTCCTCTCACAAGAAATTTGTAGACTACAATGAGGTCAAATGACCTCAGCTGCTCCTCATGCAGTTTCTTTTCTAGGTCTTGCACTGCAGTCATAGCCCTTCTTTGGATGCTCTTTAACTGTTTTATGTACTTCATATGTTAAGACACCCAAAACTGCACAGTGTCTTCCTTCTATGTTCTACTTGCCAGCTTATTGTGTGTTTATAACCTGTGGGATGTTATTGAGGGACTATATTTCCCTCTAGTAATTTACCTTGCAATTTTTTATGAACTCATTCTTTATACTTCTGCATTTTGAATCACAAAGGTTTACTTTTCTCATAGTTTGTTGTAAAGGACAAATAAGCCCAAAGGAGTCAAATCTACAATGATTATGTTAGTTTTATATTTTGGTATTCTTGCCTTATTTTTGGACTATATGATGCTCCAATGACTTTGCATTCTTCACTCTAACTTGAAGTATACTGGGAATTCATAGCTAAAACCTGCAAACTTTATTTACAGAATTAAATCATGAGTAATTAAGTATTTATTGAGTGGGCTTACATCACTTTCACATGATATATTGGCATGGACTCTAGACTTCCAATATTTATAGGCCTTACCATATATTGCATTGTTGTTCTAAAGACTTCTTGAAGTCTTTAGAATTGTTCCTCTGAAGTAGCCATGTTTTTTCAATATGCCTTGGTGCTATCATAAAAATTCAGATATTAAATGTACATTTCAACAGAAAAATTAGACATATCTTAAAATAAATAGTCTGTGTGAGGAGAAAATTACCATGCAAATAGAATGTAAATAAACAGAAGGAAGAAAGGAACTATGGTAGAGTGAGCTTATAAAATAGAAAAAGTAGGTCACAGAGAGAGAAAAAAATAGACACTGGCTTTATCTGATAGGCAATCTTATAATTTATTTAGTTTATAATTTATTTACAGGAGCATTCATGCATCAAAGATGGTATAGACTTGTTAAAAAATGGATGGAGAGTTGATCTGCTTGCACTCCAGAAACTGTGTTATAAGATCATTTGAATATCCTAATCATAACATTAGCTGCTCTGTTGTGATCTATGAAAAAAAGAACCTTTTCAAAGCACTACGTAGGGAAAAGTGAGTTGAGATGATGTGGGAAAGGGACATTCCACTGAGCTGCCACGTCCCTTGGATCACTTTTTGATTCTGAGCAGCATTACTGACCAGTGACAAAGTTACAAATTACATGAAATTATTAGAAAATAATCGAATCTTTGATTGACAGATGTTTGTTTCTATACCAAGCCTGTGTTATTACAAACATATTGTAGATTTTTTTATAATGTTGCTTTACTGGACCCTAGTTCAGTCAAGCACTTTAAGCAGACACAAATCCTTTTGATGTCAAGAGTACCTGATTATATGCCAGCAATTAAGTATATACTTAAATGTTTTTCCTGGCTAAGGATTGTCTCATTGTCTGTGGTAGGAAAGATATGAACGCAGATAACTCTGAAATGAAGTTCCAAGTTTTAAGTGTATCAGATGACTGCAATTTTTATCTTTTCATTAATAATTCCATTTTAAATTTAAGTCTGATTTACCTGAAGTGTTCTAATATCCACAAAACACACAATTGTGGTCACAAGTGAAATTACAGTGCTCTATTAAGCAGTCAAGATTTTGCTTCATCAGAATGTTTCTTGAATAAAATCAGAAGGAGACACACTTTCAATAAAGAGAGATTGTTGTAGTGAAAAAATGTTAGTAAAATGGATTATTTTTTAAATATTGAAGATATTTGAGTCAAATATAAGATTCTTAAACATATTACTGCTATTTGATTCCAATCATAGTTACATTCCTTGTAAATAGCTTGAAAGTTACATTGCAGTGCTTGGCCAGTAAACAGGAAATAAACAATTGTACAAATAATATTATTATGTTTTTCCAAAAATATCAAACAATTTCTTTCAATTTTAACATTATCTGTGCTATTAAAAAAAAAAAAAAAAGGGTAGCTAAGATGCAGGAAATCATATCCATTTCCTTTTTGGTGCAGCCAAAAAACTGCAGTAGCAACACCATAGCTTGTCATCAGCCAAATTGCTCTTCTAAATCTGGCTGCTTATCTACAATCAGTTTGCAGTTGCTTAGTCCTTTGATTACTATTCTCAGCATTAAGGAATGCAAATAAAATAACATTATTCTTATTTGATGCTTTGTGCAAAAGGAAGACCCAGACTGGAATCTTCATGTCAAGAGGAAAAAGGAGGCCATTCAGGAAAAAACAGATAGGGAAGACACAAACAAACTGTCCTAGCCAAAGATGCATCCTCCATAGTGAAGTATCTTTCAGATTATTATTGAAAACTTTTTTTCAGATCAGCATGGGAATTTTGAATGGAGCAATCTGATACCTAAGGTGGTAACGAAATCCAGCCCAGAGCACCACACAGACTACTAAGCTTAGGCTTTCTTCGAAAGGATTATTTGTCAAGAAAGATCTAACACTTAATGTGTGGTCTGAACAGTGATAGGTTCTGACAATGTGTTAAAAACCAAACATTTATTGAGGCAGTAAGAAAGATGAGAAACAATGCAGCCTTACAGTGATCAATGACAGGAAACAGGAGAACGTAAGTGATGCCGTGGCTCTGGTGGACTGACAGGGACACTTAAAGTCTGGGGTCATTTGACACCAACAGTCAATCATGCAAAAATTTTTTGAATGCAGGTAGGAGTTGTGCAGCCTCTCGGCTCTACCCAGAGTAGTGTGATTAAAGAATCGTTTGTACCTTATATGAGTAATGTGGGCAGCATCTTGTCTGTGTTGACAATGTCAGTCTGTGGACTGGGTGTCAGAAGAACTGTGTTGGCTGTCTGTCTACGCTGCTGACACTGATCCAGGGAGGGTGTGGGAAGACAGGGTGTCACGATGTTAGATGTTATACATTGTTAATACAGTATCTGTGTGTGCTCCATGGCTTCACTTGAAGAGCTTATATATTTCATTTCTTATCCTCATTGAAGTTATACAGTGATACACGTGTACATCGTGTTACTGAATATCAGAGGTCTACTTTCAAGATAAGGAATCAGACCTCCATTTTATTTCAATTATTGTCTCATTCAATTACTGACTGGCAAGGAAAATAGTTTTCATTATTTATAGAAGGGAGACTTGCACCTGCAAGTTACTTGTTGAAACAAGAGAAAACATAAATGTTACATTGCTGAATGCCTCCTTGCTCTCCACCGTATGTGTTTTATTCTAATTGACTTGTCTTCCTCAAAATGCATACACAGGGAGTGGCTCTCTTTATCAAGGCATCTTCATTAAAGTTTCTCATTTTAAGCTAGTTTACTCCAGCAGGATACAATCACAACTCTTAAATGTATACTTCTGCTGTTTCAAATGATTTTACCCTTTCAATAATTGTAATTTATAAATTAAACTTAATAGATGCTGCACTTCACTCTTTTTCTTCTTACTTTCTCAGACAACAGCCTACAACATTTTTCATTAAAAATAATTGGTTGGGAATCTTGTTTTTATGATCATCTTAGTATTTTATCTATATTTTCAGCATAACACATTTATTCTGTGCATCTCTTTTTCACCATAGCATAAATGTTTTACTTTCATTTGGCATTTGCTGTACTACTTTTTACTACAGGATTGTTTTTCCATGCCTTCCCACACCCAGTATATTACCACTACTGGTGCATAAAATAATCCATTCTATTGATTTTTGTTCCTCATGCTGGTCAGAAAAGCTCCTTTAGGAGTATACATTTCTCACAAACCCTTTTATCACTTTTGTTCTGTGTTTAAAAGATCAACAGTTGTGATTATCCACTAATAGCTGAAAAAGTTAGATCAACTTGTGTAATTTATAGAAAGAGGCAACACCCAGGACCATCTCACTTGAAATTTCAAAATTGGGATTGGGAAAGAGTGGTAACTTTCTGAGCTCTGGGGTTTTTTTCTTCCCTGTCAAAGTATTTCAATTTCAATATTTTAGGTGAATGAGAAATTGAAAGCATACACTTTTAGCTTATTATTTTAAAGTTTGTGAAAAATCCGTCCCAGCAGATGCAAATACTTTAATTACATTTTAAAATCTGATTGTTTGGGTTTATAATTTTAAACAAAGAAAGCAGATTTTTTTATACCCAAAAAAGAAATAAAGTAAGCTAAATATTTTTTTCTTATAGTTAAAAGCAAAAAGGCACACAAACATATAATCTTCTGCAAATATTCTCTTCATTTTTAAAACAATTCACTTTAGTTATGCATTTATTTTAGTGGTGTGCTAAAAAAAAATCTAAACAATTATTTTCATTCTCTAAAAGTCATCCCTCAGATACATACACACTATTTTTAAATTTTTACTTTACTTAAAGGGTTTGTTACCTTCTTCTTATTTGATTATTTGTAATTAAGTTACATAGTTCTAAAACCAGAACAGAAGTACTGAATAATTGCAATAAATGATTCCTCCTCAAACCTTAGACGAGAGAAAAGCCCTTGCATTAGTTTAAGCTCTTCATAGTAAATAATTCAAGATTTTTTCACAATAGAGAAAATATTCTGTAATCTGCCAAAGCTTGCATCCAATGGATAACATATACATAATGAATAATTAACTTCTAGATGTTTGAGTAATCATGATATTGATACATTTGGTCCAAATCATAATAGTTAGCAGTCCTAAATCTGAAAATGTTTTTTAATATTACTGCCAAGTACTAAGTAGTTCTCAACATGGAACCCATAAAGAAATTAATGAAAATAAGAGATTTTTAAGGTAACATTAAAAAAAAAAAAGCCATAGTTGTCACTGCATTGACTTAAATATTCCAAAATTAAAACCAAAACCCAATTCTGACAGTAAATGAAAAACAAGGAAGAATTGAGACAGGAGTATGCTATGAGAGTAAATTTACTGAGATTTACATCTTTATCTTTCGGTTTTATGTGTTGATATTTGAACAAATGTGCAGATATGCATTTAAATGCTTGCTAATTTACTTGACTTTTTCCTGCACAGATATTTTTAGGTTTTATTTATTTATTTATATTTCCCTTTATCCTTTCAGTATGGGATGCCTTAGATAACTCTGGTTCTCCTTGATATCTTGCAATATTTGCAGTGCTCATAACTCCTGTATATTAGGCATTAAGCCCTGGACAGTTGAAGTTATAGTTGCCTTATGTTGAGCAGATCAAAATTCAGGGTACCAAATCATAAAGATAATTTAAAAAAAACATATTTTCAATACACAAACCATTGGGTTTCCTGACCAGTCAGGAAAAGCCAAAGGTTTTGCTAATGAAATATTGATTGTTGCTAGTCCTATGACAGTGGCATCACTTAAGACAGTGTAAATAAGCAGCAGCTCCAGGGTCAAACTCACCAGTATTGAAACACGGATGTCACAGCCATTGATCTGGGACTCATTAGGGTGCAGACTGAACATTACTGTGCAATCGTGCTAGTGAGATGGATCACCACTTGCAGATGGAACATGCAGAGTGATTTTACTGTCTTTTCCTGAGAAACGTATGCGGTTTTCCAACAACAGGGAGATTTGTGGGTACACAAATCAAATCTATTATGGAAAGGACATTTGTCTTGGAGCTGTGAGTTTCTTTCACAGAATCTTTGATGATAAACCCTGAAGCAAGATCAAGGCAATGTGGTTGCATTTTCTATCTGCAAAGCTAGAAATTGTAGCGCAAAGCTGGGATTTGGGTAGACTATGCACCTTTCCATGATAGCTGTTAGGATACTGTTTCTCTGGCATGGCGGCTTTCAGGAATTCATAGGTAAGGTAATTCCTGAATGCCTAAAGGTTACTGAAGAAAGTTAGGCTTATTAACTTATTTCTACTGATTACACAAAACCAAAATGGTCCCAGACTACTCTGGAAGAATGTAGGGATGCACAAGTCAAAATATTGCAAACCAGTACTCTGAGAAACCTGTAAGAGGGAAGAAATATTGAAGATTAGCCAAAATGCAAAACCTATATAACAGTCTCAGTGAAGACAAGAATTCACTAGCAGGATCGCCCATATCTCTTACAAGGGACATAGCAGACTACACGTTAACTTCTAATTTGGATAAATATTATGAGGAAAGGAGCCTTTACATCATCAAGTCAATTAAATATTCACCTTTCTCAGAATACTCCTGAATTTGTGGCACTTCCAAATTATTTTTTTTTCTTTTTGATACAGCTCAGAGCTCCTTACAAACATGCCACAGATAGCCTGGGGGAGTTCTTTATTGAATCTTTGACTACAGAAAACAATGCATTCCCAATGGAAAAAAGTAATAGCCTGCCTGATGTTCAAGCAATGTACTTCTGCAAGAAAGCCAAATCTCGACTGCTGTATTTCAACCTACAATGTTCAAACCTATTACGCTGGAACGGATACAAAATACTCAATAACTCGCTTCTATACAATCCTTATGGTTTTGGAGTTTTTAGTCTTAAACTATGGTAACAAGTCTCATGATGACTAGTTGAAACTAATTACTTCTCAGAACAAATTAAAGAGGGCAATTTGGAGGGGGAAATAAAAAAAATAAATCCCTTCTGTAGAATATGTGAGTGGGTGTATTGTGCCTGAGCAGCCGTGTTGCTAAGTACTGTGAATGCTCTCTGTGATCTCACAATTCTAAAAATTCTGAACAACATACTTATACATGTAATAGGAGACTTATTCTTCTGCATGAAGTTCAGGATTAATACACAGTTGTTTTGGTGTTCCATCATGGATTCATTTAATTTAATCATTGCTTTCTAGAACAGATCATTGGAAAGCAATAAAACTCTTCAAATGTAAAAAAAACCCCAAACCACAAAAACCGAACAAAAAAAAAAAAAAACAACAAAAAAACAAAAAAAAAGAAACCAAAAAACCACCAAAAAAGCCCCACCAAAAATTTAGGGATGTGGGTAGATGATTTTGATAAAAGTAATTTTTTCAATTCCTTTCTTTTTCAGAAAAGGTAATCAAGCACTTCAAAGCCTTCCTATTATTTTCTTTTCTCCTGATCTGTTCGAAAAGTGACTCCTTTTTTTGGCCCCTGATACTGGTTTTTATAGATATACAGGTATATTTAAAAGGCATCACTCTTCAGTTGAATATCTGCCTGAATGACAAGATTCATGAAAAGATTCTAAATCATGTGAAGTCATCTCAAATTTGTGAGACATTCTCAAATAATCATATTTTTCTTTAAATTTAATAATGAAAATTATGAAATTGGAATGAAAGCCCAAGTGTAATAGTACTTTACTGGGGATTTTTATTTTATTTTAGATCAAATTCCATATTTTTACACATACATCACTAGAAAATACCTCCTACCTAACATTAGCACAGTGCAAATTTTAAAATAACAAGCTTGACAGTTAAGAAATGAGCATCTAAATTTTCAATGTCAACACTGTCTAATCAAGCAAACCAGAAAAAAAATACGGAATTATTGGAATAAGAGGTGGATTTTTTTTTTCTTATTGTATGCCTGCTTATCTTCACTGACTTTTTTAAGCAAAATTTTTTAATATATTCTTCATTTGTTTTATATTCCATGACAGCATAGATCACTGGTAGCAAAAAATCAAAAGAAGCTCTGTTTTCAGCTAGATTTGTTGAATTTGTAATTTGCTAAATCCTATTAATTTTGCATAGGAACCTTTTATGTATCTTATGCATGGGCATGTTAAGACCAAGTTTTCTGTCTTGTCTGGTCTTTTCAAATGACAAAAGATGTTCCAGCTCTATGTTTTTTGAGGTAGGCTGTTTTTGCACTTCATTATCTCTCACCACAGCTTGTGCTTATACAGAGTACTGCCATTGGGACTCAACTATTTCTTCTCAAGTGTTTTCAGCATTCTTTTATCTTTGTAACTTCATACTTTTCCAGTTCTTAATCCTTCAACTCCAAATTGTTCATGACAGTATAAAATCAAATGGGATGTTGTGTTCACAATTACTATATCTTATATAGTTTTGGTTCAATATTGAAATAATAGATGTGAAATAGAAGCTATTTCATACATTTTAAACAAATGTTTTTATTATTTTAATCATACTGATACTGCTGAAATTGACAATACTACACTTCAAAATATTCAACTCATATTGGGAATCAAGAGGTACACAAAGCCTTACAAGTCCTGCCTTTTTAGGATTGTATTTTACAAAAGTAAGGGTCATTGGGGTTACTTGGACTCATGTATTTACTTTAGTGGAACCCAGGTATAAAAACATGTGACATTCATGCAATATGACTGCAGAGTTGTACCGAATTTATTAGGAATTAATTTATTCTTATAGTTACCTCTCAATGTCACTCCAAAGAAGAATCTTACTTCTCAATAGGTCATACTCATGTATACTTGGTGTTAATGAAAATCTCTAAGGACCCCAATGGCTCTGAAAAGTTTCTGCTATTGTTGCATACTCCCTTCCATTTGAATGTTCCTTTTTGAAGCAGTGCTTGACTTTATAATAACAATCATTTGTTAGTATGTGCATGCACATATTTTACAGCTAAGCTTTAATCACTTTCAAGGCTATGTTTTTGTTTACTAGTATTCAGAAATTAATCACTGCTGGTTCATTGTTAAGAGAAAAATGAGGCATTGATGAAGTGGCAACAATTTTTGTTCTGTGTATAAAAATCAGTTTATGCAGAACTAAATCAAGGACTTAAAAGATATTATTCAGACAAGCTCCTTTCCTACTTTGCATTGCAAATGGTGGTGGTTAAAGGCACAGTAATTATCTCTTGGTAATACCAAAAGAGGGGAACACTTTAAAAAATATTTGAAAAACTGTTAAGCTATCTGTATGAATAGAGCTAGTGCAATCTTCAAGAAATAGTGACTAAACAAGACAGCTCTGATTTCCACATTTTTTTTTGCTGTGATTATAAGTGAATGATATTCTACCTTCTGTGAGAGAAAGGACAGTTAAAAGCTTCTGTTCCATTTGGCTGGGGAGTAGGATTGTGTATATAGAAGAGTTTAAACTTCATATACTTAAAAATGCTGGTAATAGTAAATCAGGACAACAGATATTTGTGTTAGAAAGGAAGAAGACAGATGTAAGTGTTGGTCTTTATCTGCTTCAGAATTTATATGTTTCAAACATGTTGGAAGCAGAAAAGAAGAAGAAGAAAAAGAAGAAGAAGAAGAAGAAGAAAAAGAAGAAGAAGAAGAAGAAGAAGAAGAAGAAGAAGAAGAAGAAGAAATCTCTGAATGTTGTTCTCAAAATAGTCACTTCAGAAAATCAGAAAATTGATTTCTCCTTCAAATTCTGTAACACTATTCCAGCAGGGTCAAACAAAAATGTTTGGAAATCGATTTTGTTCATTAAATGAAGAAAAAAGTCTTCTCAGCCAGTTTGTCTTTTCATTGTCCTAGAAGCATGTCCCAGAAGCCTGCAGTTAGCTCTTGTCTGGAGGTAGCACTGGAGATAAGGATCCTGAGTCAGTTTTTAACAATAAAAAGCCAGGGGAAAACAGAAAATTGAGAGGAGAAAGAGAGAGTACTGAAAAAAAAAATGGTGGAAGATTCTGGCTAGTTCAAGAGATTTTTTTGTAGACTGCACAATTGAATAACTGTGTATGTGGTGTTGCTACTATTGTTTGCTCCCAGAAAGTTGTTTAGGAATTTTGTCCTGTTTCCTACTGGGATTGGGAGCACCTTTATCTCTCATTAGCTCATACCCTTTCCTAGAGGTCCCTCTAGAATCTGCACCAAGCTGAATATAACTTTTCTCCCTTAAATAAGCTATTTGTGAGAGTCAGGCATTCTAGCTTTCAGTGACAGGGGATGCTAGGTGAATTAGTCACTACATCTTCCATCTGTTTATCCTGCATCAGTGTTTCTATGCCAGATATTTTTGTAATGGAGACAGAATAACAGTTCCATGATTGTATCTTTCATTTTCCCCTGAGCAGGGAAGTAAACAGACTAATTACATGGAAGAATAGTGGAATACTCAATTGGAAAATTTCTTTAATTTTTAATGTTAATTTGCACTAAGTGAAGTATTAAACAATAATAATAATTGAAAAAGCCTACAATCAACCCCCTCCCCCCAAACCTTAAGAAAACCCACCTCCTCCTAAAAAACACCCAGAAATAAAAGATAACGGCATTCTAGAGCTGACATTAGTTTATTCTAAACAATTTTAGTATCTGTTCCTAAAAGTCTGGTGACTCCATCAGTATGGTAATAGACTACTAGCTTCTGCCTGAACCCACAAGTAGTAGCAGAATTCATTGCACCCACAGGTAATTTTCCTCTTCTACCTGCACTTACAAGAAGCAGTATTTCTCCACATTTGCAGCACATTCATCATTTTTCACAAAATCACTTTAGGATTACATCCCTCCATGCAGTAAAACAAAAAATGCTCCACTCTCAAGGCTGTTGGATAGACAGATAAGAGTCCTGACTAGAGAACGGCAAGGTAGAATACAAGGGGTCATTTAGGTGGGGACTATATGACTGCTGAGGGCTGTCACAGGGATCAGTGCCCTGTTGGAGTGAACATTGTAGATACATGTATAGCATAACATTTTCTCCAGCTGAATTTGCAACCTAAATGGACAAAGTATAAAGTGAACATAAGGGTAATGCCCTGGTTTTGTTTCCTTCTTAGAATAACTTCCCATACTAGTTCCTGTGGAACTGATCTTATACTCCAGATCTTGCCTAACACAGGATCTGCAATTCTGTCTGATCCTTGTGGGAGGGACTGTGTGGGAAGAGAATACCATTACGATCTTTTTTCTTTTCTTTGGTAGCAATGCCAGTCAGTCTGGCCCTGGGCCTATTCTGAGGGAAGAACAGCCTTGGGATCTGGCTTGCTAAAATCATTAGTCTTCTTGGTCATATTCCATACATATCTGTAAAGTAAAACTGATAAAAATTCTGTAGAATTCCTTGCCAGGACACCATGGGAATATCTGGGGGCATTTTGAAGTTACGTAATGAAAAATGATGCAGGGGGAACAGATAAATTGTGAGCAGGAATGCAATAGTGCTCTGTTAGCTGAAGTCAAGTGACTCAGCTGTGCTGGTTTTTCTTTTTTACTGGATAACTAACGCAATAAGATCCATATGAAAAAACAGAGACCTAAAAACAGAGTCACAACAGTGTTTTACAGCTGTCTTGGACTTGCTTGGACTTCAAATAGTGTTGTAATTCACTGTTTGCCTGTCATGCTGCAGAGAGAACCATCTGGTTGTAATTAGTAGCTATATGTGCTTCTGTTACTAGTAATAGTCCTAGGTGTCTTAAAGGGCTTTGTGGTTTTAGTTCACAACTGTCCAGATTTATCTCTGGTGAAAGACCTCTGCTCCTTATTCCTCTCTTTGCTTCGGCGAGTCATACCATAGAATAAATGAACAAGCAGAAACACATTATAATTGATTCAATTACTGCTTCAGAACCTACAGGACAGTACATGCACTCATATGTGAGAATATACATGAATAACTACAGATTTACAAATAAAATGCACAGTTCTGTGTTTATACTTATGTATAAAAGGATGTAACAAGGAACTTAATAGAGGAAAAAATGATGGCACTTTGGCACTTCGGCCAGCAGGATTTAATGAAAACAAAATAGGCTGGTTTAGAATTAGAGTTTTGCAACAACAGAGTGATGTGGAAATTGGAGTTATAGTGAATAAGGTGTAACTAAAAACCATGCAGTAAATTTAGTTTTACTAATGAAATAAACATGGCAAGTGGGAAGGGCATTGAAAAGCTGGTTAATAAATATCAGCATGAATACAATCTCTGGGGAGCATTAACAGATAGATGATTTAAGGCAGTAGAGAACTGAAAGTTTTCTAAGTTAAAATAAGGAGATGGACCTTTTAAAAATTCCTCTACATTTTAAAATCAAGGAAGTCTATACAGACCTTTCTAAAATTCCTATATTCGTTAAGATCAAAGTCTGTATATCCTTTGATAAAAGTCGTATACTCTTTAAAATCAAAGTTTATCTAGATAATGAAAGTTAAAACTATGAGAATCACATGGAAGAAGAAAGAAAGAATCGAAAGTTGGGTACCAGGTGAATTGCTCCTGGCAGTGCGATGCTGTGTCAGTGATAGACCACACGAGTCTGTTTGTTTTTCTGCAAATGCTTATGCCCCTGTGCTTCCACAAATGTTTTGACCTTACTGACACATGAAGTTTCCCCCACCTTTGTCTCTTCTAATTTCCTTTTGAAAGTCTACGACCTTGACTCAAAACTATGCTTCCCTCAAGGACTATAGCAATTATATTTATTGGAAAAAGGAAAGGGAAAGGTTTTGAGAAGAAAAAATACTCAACAACAGAACCAAAACCAGATGGAACAGACCACTGCAGCATATCTCAATTCATTTCACTGAAATGAATAAAGGCCTTATTGCCTTCATGCTCGTAGCTTTATTGAGAGTGAGTTTCATATACAGAGCTGTCTTCTCAATTGCTAGTAGAAGACAGTTTCTTAAATATGCCTGTATTAATTGTTGTTAATTTTAACTCTTAATAAGTTCAGCATGCAGCCTGATGTGAGAATGGAATTTGAATTCCAGAAGACTAAAGCTGTATAATAATTTCAGCTTTTTTTCTGTGTTGGACAAACTGAAAACCTTTTGCAGATGATTTTATACTTATACTTCTTTGACAAAATGAGAAAAAGAGCATATTCTAGACTCACTGCTTGTTACTCTTTCAGTTAACAAAAATAAAAACTTTTGAAATGAAACGTTGCTGGATGGACAAAGTAAAAACGCAATGTTTAATAACAGAGGCTGAAATTCCTCTGATACCTCTATTCTGTTTCCTTATGCCAAGAATCTGACTTTCATAATACTTCTCCATTAGATTGAAATAAATTTATTTATAAAATATTTAGATTGAAACCTCTATTTCTGAAATAAGAAAATCCAAAACTGGTTGGTGTTCAAGACCTTGTTGTCATATGGCCACTGCATGCTGATGCCGGCATCCTTAAGTATGCACAACAGCTAAAGATAAATCAGCAACTGAAATTCCATTCCTTCCTTCTCAGTTTGGCTATGTTAGAGTTTCTACTGAAATCTGCTATTTCATTCATCTTCTTTACTGTATCAGTGAGTCTTTCCTGAAAAGACATGAATGACTCAGTTTCTTCTATGTATTTTTCTTGTCGACTCTAGCATTGTACTATTCTCAGCCCAGTACTATCCGTCTTTATATTCGCTTGTCATTACCTGCCAGTGAATACCAGGAGTGTTACCATGTTAGATGCCCTGTACACCTTGACATGGTCTGCAAAGTGGCTGGCCTCATTCCATTCAGGATTCATTGTGTGTTGTTGACAAGAAATTACATGACTAAGGATACTTTCTGGTTTCATTACATTAACAATTTAATGAGAACTTAAGGAGTTATGGATTTCCTTACCACTGATTATCTCTCACTGACTGCATCTTCATCAAATGAGACCTTAGTGCTCTGTCTCTACAGAAATGACTCAGACCAAAAAAGGTAACAAATAATAAAAGGCTAATTGAATTAGCAAAATGGAAGCCTGTGACATTACGTAAAACTAGCCATTCATGTTCAGGTTTTCTAAGACAGTTTGTTGTTAGTTGATTTTTAATTTGGTTGGTTGGTTGGTTTGGTTTGGTTTTGGGTTTTTTGGTTGTAGTTATAAAATTTTGAACAGCCAGTTACACTCTGAGACCTTTGATGAGACTTTCAGATAACTCATTTTAAGCTGGTATTTATATGCTTCTGAGCCTTCCTTCCTGTGCAGCTCTAATTTTTAGCTTTCTTGTCTCATATCCAAGAGCAGTAGCACAAACGAGCTTTATAAAATAAAGAATCTTTATTTCCTGGCACTCAAGGAAGCCAGAACCCCTTAGCTCTTTTTTATAAACAGTTTTAAAGATACTCCATTTAAATGCAGATATTTGACAGTTCACTGCATCGGAGTAAAAAATACATTCTTTTTCCTTATAGCATCAAAGGAAATCAGAGGGTTAACCGTTGACTTTTCTTGAGATCAAACTCGAACACTCACTTCCAAAAGGGCTGTATAATTAAAAAAGCATACCCATGTAATTTAAGACAAGGAAGTCTGGTATATGTTTCAAGTAAATTTCATTTTCATTTTGACTGTAGTAGGAAAGGTACTTTCACATTCATGTAAAGTGAAGGGGAATAGGATGTTTTTTTATTAGAGGGAAAAAAAGAGAGCATTTGGCCTTTGTTTAAGTGATATATCAGCACATACTGTAAGAAAAGCATTAATGCCTTTGAATATCTCTTTTTTGTCAGAGATACTTGGCATGCTTTTCTATTATTGTATCTGGATGAAGGAACAACTTAACTAAAGCCAGTGAATTTGCAGTGATTTTGTTAGAGGGACATTGCGGCAAGCTTTGCTCTAAACAAACTTTATTTTAAGCAAATGGTTTTATTTTCTTTTATTTTGGTGCAATTAGGATTTTCTTTGGTTATAGCTAATGAATGTATCAACATATTTGAGCAGCAATGCTGAAAGTATTCTGCATAGTCAAGAGACACTTTGCCACATCTTTGTTTAAGTTTTTTTGTTTGTTGGTTGGTTGCGAATTTTGTTGTTTTGTTTTTTGTTTGCTTTGGTTTTTTTTCTGGAGACACTATTCAGAAAGAAAATCTAGGCACAGAACAATATTTTAGGTATAACTTCAATATCTAAAACGGTCTGTTCAGCATAACCCTTTTGACCTGACATCTTTTTGTATGCAAAGGGAAATAAACTCTTATAGACTTCTTAAAATTTTTAAATCCTGGTAGGGATGAAGGAACTGCATCCTTGCACATACATCAATAGCTGACTGTGTACACTAATATATATGATACACCTGAATTCAAGTGCCAGCATTGACAGCTTCTCAAATGGCTATATTGATTTTGCTCTGCTTCCTTGGATTTTAGACTAACAGTTTGAATTGATGAACAGACTTAAATCAATTTCCCCAAGCTATGGTAGATCTGGAAAACATTCTCATTGTATTGGCCTGTTTTGCTGTATAATACACCCGGAGGTATTGGAATCAGAGGGAATCTAAACAGTGCATCCAGGAGAGAGTTCATTTCACAGTAACACAATTTTTAATTCCATGGCACAGACTAATGTTTACACTGTAGAGCACTGGGAAGGAAGCAAACATTGAGCCTAGACTATGAACGTCATGGAGGTCTGTACATATCTGTTACTGAAACATCTCGGTGTGTGCCATCCATTTGTGGTACACATTTCCTTCCCACCATGTAGGAAGAGGCCAACAGAAGTCAGTGGACCTCAGTTCAGGAGTGGTGCTGCACACCAGACCCTCCACATCCAGAAATCACACAGGTGTGTGCCTATCTTGGATATCATTATTGCTCCTTGCTGTGTGTGGCAGCTCGTTAACTCCTGAATAAGCTATTGCAGAGGCAAAGCAATCTACAGCTCTATGCAGTAAGAACCCAGGGTAAAAATAGTGACAACTCTGAAAGAACAGAGGAGTCTGAAAAGCTTGAGTGCAATTAATCACAAACTGCTGGACACATTCTGTCCTGTGTGGTATCCATATTTGATATGAAAGCAACCTCAACCCCCTGGCAGACAAATTCCAGCTGCTACCTACTGCAAGGTAACTAGCTGCCTGTCTCAGCACAGCATTGCACTGTACTGTGTGATACCATTAGTTCATTGCTATCAGGTGACAGTGAACCATGTACTAAATCACTATTACCACCTTCTCTGTCATACTCGTGGGAATTTGCTGACCAAATAGGTGGTCTAGTGAAGCTTTATTTAATCTTGTTAGTTACGCTTGGACAGTACTGAAAATATCTTGTCACAAGGCATTTTGATGTGTTAAACTTCCACAGTACTAGTTTTCAAATTTTCACTCGTCATTTTATTTTTTGAAGACATATGGGAAATATTGATGAGTGAGATGTTTTCATATTGCTTGGCATGTTGCACAATGAACAATCTTTAATATTGATAAAAATAAATGCTTCAGAAAAAAGAAAAATCTGTAAGTGGTTGTTTAAGCTTAGCCATAGAACTTCTCAAATTTTATGCTATGTTCCTCTGTCTGTGTAATTCTTTCAAACAAGCCCGTATAAACAGATTTTGGAGAATGAGAAGGAAGAGAAATGTGTAAGTGGTATCAACCTTTTTTTTTTTTTTTTTTTTGTGATTTTCTTTTTAACGTATACACATACATCTCTGTAGCAGAGGTTTTCTGGGGTTGGAAATATTACTTTTGTACTTCTTTCCTGCTAAGAGTAGATTGCATGCTACAGTAAAATCAGAAGAGTTATTTTTTAAAAAGTACAGGATAAGCAATTCTGATAACAAACAGATGTGTAAATGTTTAATACTCTGCATTGTTACACGGTACAGCAGAAACTAAAGCTGTCTAGTCTTACGGCACTGCCCTAGATTCCCTTGTCTTTGTTCTAGCCATGCATCATTTAGAGGTCTCTTGGGTGAAACTGTAATACTGAGGAAATGGGAGACTGAAAAGGGTGGAGGAAAAAAGGAATGAATTCCCATAAAAAAGGAGCATAATAACTGGTGGCATGTTGTATATATCACCTGTATGTGTTACATACAAAAGCACAGGGCTTATACAAAACAGCATGCAGCATTTTGACACACTAAATGAGTCTTAAGCAAAAGTGGAACATATGTTTTTATAAGAGATTTCAAAGCTCACAGTTTATGGAAAAGCAAAGTGAATAGGTATTTTTAGAATGTTGCCATTTTAAGGTATTTTCAGCACTGCCTTTTCTAACCTTTTCCTTTCCATATATATCAGGGGACCCTCTTCTCCACTGAAAACAGGTTTTTGCCTCAAATAATTTATCTGTCCTGGTGCTCTGTATTTTCAATAATTATACTGTCAAGATCTTACAGATGGGATGTCTGAGACCAGAATTTCAAATTCTCAGAATACTGTTTGTGATATGAACAAATTGGGTAGGAATTTCTATGAGGTATATTAAACAACATAAAGCTCTCTGGATTAAATAGCAACAGTATTAATTATTAAGAGATAATTAGTGTAATAACACTTCTGAACATTGTTGTACTTATCAACTGAACTGGTCATTTAATTATATTAAGGAAACATCTCACAGTTTTTAATTTAGCACTGTCAATGAAATTTCTTTTCCAGTCTGTACAATTTTCTCAGTTGCTGAACTGGATACATCTAAGTTATGACAGTACGAATATTAGAATTTAACCAGCAGCCTCATGGAAAAAAATGGCTTAAACTCTTTGTGAGTTTATATAAGAAGATAGAAAACAAATCCCAGTTTATGGCAAGAGTTCATAAATTATTATTTGTTTGATAAAGTGTTTAACTTGAAGAACAGAAATATTAGCCAAAGTTGCCCTGATTCTGAAGAAAGAAAACCACTGTATGTATATCATGGTATAATTAAGTGTATATAGATATGCTAAAAGACAGAGGGCACTGCAGCAGCATAAAACTACAACAGAGAGTTGCTATTGTAATGGACAGCACTACACAAGCATCTAATTTTCCCATGCTTCCTATTTTAACAAAATGCTAACTTGTAGGTTTTTTCTTTTTTTTTTTATTTTTGTATCAAACTTTTTATGAAGGCCACTTTTTATCTTTGTTGATCTTGAAATGTTAAGAAGAAAAATCAATTCACACTGTGTCAAACTTTTCAGATTATTATGTTCAGTTCTCTTTGCATGATTGATACAAAAGTTTGCTCTAAAGGTTGCCTTACTGAAAATAAATGCTACTTATTAGAGTGAGGGATAGAAGGCAGCTGTTACAGACCATCAAGAAACATGGAAGTTACTAACTAAACAATAAATTTTGTAGCATTTTATTCTCAGGATGTATTAGAATTAATATTTTACGTTAATGGATAAATACTAAAATGGGGGGCAAATTTACCATATAACAATTATGTTGCGCTTCATCTTCCCATCTCCACCCTGAACTAGACTTTGGACAGTTCTTTTCACTTCCAAGTGTAAGAATGTTTTGTCTTTAAAATAGATGAAGATACTGATTAAATGAGAAGACACACAAAGAACTAACAATCTGTGTTTCTTAAGGACTCCTGGGATTAACTTAAATTCTTCCAGAGCAGGAGCAAACTCCTGCATTCAAGTACAGCATTCAAGAAAGAAAGAAGAAAGAAGAATAAATTCTCCCCTTTTGCTTCCTCTTTATTTCCCCTTCTAAGTGGGAATCTTGTTTTGACCATTGATGCATATGGAACAATGAGACTTACAGAGCTGCTGTTACCCTATTGGGAAGGAGGTGGAGAGCCTACAGAACATACAGTTCTCCACGAGCTTGAAAACAAAAAGAAAAATCATGCCATCTTCATGAGTATTAAGAGTTACAGAAAGTTAGTTCATATTCATAATATTTGAGAAAGTAGTCCCTTAAAACAGTTTGAAACACTGTTATATTTTCATGACACAAAAAAGACAATAGGAGACAAAGGGTTGGTTTTTTGCAAGTCCCATACCTTGAGCTTTTCAAACAAAAGTTTCTAAATCCTAAACTTTAAACTAAATCTTGAGAACTTTTATAAGGATAAGTGAAGGAAGGATGTTGTATTTTTGTAGACTACAGCTGCTAGCTTTTTTAATATCCACTTTGAAGAAGACATTGAGGGACATTAGATGGAAAATGCAGAGAACTAGGCAGAATTTAGGAAAATTATGTTCAAATCCTGAAATTATTTTCTCTCTGGGGGGAGGGGAATCATTGTGCTCTGACTATATTGCATGAGAAAGAAGGTAACATATTTTAGAATATGAATCATATAGACATCTACAAGGACTGATTCTGGCAATATTAGCTGTATAAAAAAAATGACAGAGATGAATTTAAGAAACATTAATGGAAAACAATAGCTTTCAGATCTTTGACTTGCCATTCAGGTATACTGCTGCAAGCCTGAGAAACAATGGAAATGAGTCTAGAGAAAGAGACTAGGCTAGGAACCGCCTTAAAATAGAATTCCTTAGTGAAATTCTGGCATGGGGTGGGGGTGGGGAGAGAAAAAGAGATTGAGAGAGAGATGCATATATATGAGGAGAAGAAATTAACTAGAACTATAGTAGAAATTTTACTTTCTTATATTCTTTCTCTCATGGAACAGGAACAAATTTGATGATTAAAATTTACACCTAGGTTATAGCTATCTAAATATATTCACAGTTAGTGATCAGCACGCAGATTTTAGCTAACTGAATAAATGCAAGTTTGGAATATGCTGGTCCAATTATGGGACTTCTTCAGAAGACAGCATGGGATATTTAGTCTAGTAGTTCAGAAAAAGCATGTATAGACTGAGAAGGGGTATGAAATATTTTTTGAAGCTTACTCATAGATCTAAAAATAAAATGACACACAGTTGTACAGCTATATTACAAAGCCTATCTACCACATATCTTTCAAGTCTATCAAGATTACACATCACAAATTATGAAACCCAAATGTTTGACGTTGTATACCAGGTTGATTTGATCACAGAAACCAAGCAAACCTTCAAACTGTCAAATTGCCTTAAATGACAACTACTACAGGATGAAGCTTTTTCTCTGCTATGATAATCTCTGACTAATACCCCTTAGAAAGAGTTGGTGCAGAAAGAGGAATATTTCCATCACTTCAAATCTGTATGTGTGTATGTGTGTGTCTCTGTGTGAGTCTGTGTCTAAAACCTGAAATACCAGTTTTCTTTATACCAAATAACTATAATTATATTGAAATTGATATTTCAGGCATGACTTTGCATGCATACTGGGCTCCATAATGGTAATGGAAAGTAAAGATATTTCTTAGATGGGGAAAATATGATGAATATGAAGAAGTAGAAGAGTTCCCTCCAATGGTCATGGACCAGACCCAAACAGGATATATGTGGTTAATATTTACAAAGTTCAAAGAAGCATCTTGTTGTCTCTCTTCTCCTTTCTTCCTTGTGGATGTGTTAGTGTGCATAAATTTGCAGTTTCTCTGTGTATGTGCCCTGAAGTCCTCTACCTCTATCGAGACTTAGGTGTACTGAGTTTCCATATTGAGTAGTCAGAGGTGTGCAGGAGAGAGAAAGCATATTGACAACAATGTGGTGTTGCTCAGAAACAGAAACCCTATTTCACACAGCACTGCTGGTGTAAATAGAGACAAACTAATTATTCTCCCTACTCTTGGTAAATATTTTTCATCAAGCCAACAAAAGTCTTCATGCACTCTTCACTTCTTTCTCACTGGTTTTTCTTTTGCAAAAGCCCAACCTTCCCATTTGTTTTCATCATAATTTTTAATGTGCAGTACAAGTAGAATTGCACTGATAAAAATACGCAGTTTGTTTGAACTCTGTCTTGAATATAAACATGTTTACTTCAAGAAAAAACTAATTTAACATGTTATCACAGAAAGAATGATGACAGCATTAAATTTATTCATAAATAGTGCACATATAAGGCTGGTGGAATTTTAATAAAATTAAGAGAAGACTAAATGTATGCAAATTAATCAAGACTTTTTAAGGCAGGTATTTCTCTACAAAACAGTAAAACACTACAGTAAATTTATTTCTAGATCTGGCTTATCACAGATCTGACTTATCATAGACTATGGTAGAATAATTCTCTATATTTGTTTAGGACAGAATTTTGTTTTCCTACCTATGGTCTCAGAGTGCAGCCGAGAAAAGAAGATTAAAAGAAGAAAATTAAAATATTGTACTGAAAGGTGTTTGGTTGTGTTTTAGAGGTATCTAGCAGGATCAGGGTAGGTATGAGACACTAGGGACTATTCATAAAATTAAATGAGGTGAGCCCCAAGATTATGTAGAACTTGGGAAATTACATCATGCTCTGAATTAAATTGAGCAATTTCTTATCGTGCTGGAAATCTTGCCAAGGAAAAAGTAATTATTTAGCCTCATTAATTAACCTAATTGCCTCTTAACTGGACTTGGATAAATCTAAAAGAGACACTTGTGGTCTCTTACTACTGAGTGCCCATCAAATAGAGTTCCTTTTAGGTCCCAAGGCTTTTGTGGTCTGGCAGTGAGCCATAGAAGTCTTGTTTTCTTATTCCTCATCTCTCTCTTCAACTACAAAAAGCTGATCTGCTCCTAAGTATCCATCCCAAATCCTCTTACTACCTTTTTCTTTTTTTTGTTGTTCCATATTTAAAGGACTTCCTGCAACCTGCACCTATTGCCCTGGGAGTTTGTGCTAAAGAAAACATTATTAGGTGTACACCTTCCTATCTGTGCTCTCTGCACTGAGAGAAAATTCTTCCTTATAATTCCAAGTGTCATTCCCTTCCTTGCAATGTATTTATTTCCTCTACCTTTTCTAGTAGTCTCTGCAGGCATATCAAGTTTGTTTTATTTTATTTACTACTATTGCTTTTAGACTCATATCTTCCTGTAATTAGGAAATGTCCTTGAAGCATACAACTTGAGTTCATAGTTTTGGCTTAGTTTTACTGTTTTAGCTGGTCAGAATTGAAGTTTTAATTTGGGAGCCTAGCAGAGGAAGGTACCACAAAAGATTCCCAATCCGTCCTCAAAAATGATTTAAAAAAGAAAACAACAAAACCTTCAAGGGTTCATAACAGTGTACAAGTTGTGTTAATTGCCTCAGGTTTGTTATGTATACAACATTATTTCCCAGAGAACACAGTGTGAAAATATTGTTAAAGCTCTTGAAATACCAGATAGGAATATACCTGTGAGAATCTGGAGATTGAAAGAGATTGTTATCCAAATTTCCCAACATTACAGAAATATGTGCAGAAAATTGCGAAAGAAAGTGTGCTGAAAAGGAAGGAGTTCTTCAAGAGGTAGTTTTGTATTCCTGTTAATATTATAAATACTTCTATACTAAAATTTGATGTCAATTTCTCCAAATCCTAATCTTTTTTTATTCAGACTGAAGATTTGTAGCTACCTCCTATATATGCAAAAATACTCTGTAGAAAATGTTGAGCAGAGAGCAACTGTCAAATGCAGACAGTGAAAGCTGTGCAGTGCTATTTTGTCAGATTTTAGTCCATTTATTTTTGTTAACTGTTGCTCTGATAAAGAACAATTTTTTTGTAGTTGGCTTTTTGTAAGATGAGTAGAAAGTGTAGTTTAAAACTTTTCCCATTGGTGATGCAGCCTTAGTCACCATCGGCAAATTGAGCAATGTGAGCAAGAATTTTAGTTTCCCCTTGTAGAAGTATCCTGTGGCAGTTGAAAGATTAGGGACATGCAGCTGCTTTATAAAATCAATCAGTTTCAAAATACTGGAAGGAACTATTAACTGAACCTGCTTCTACTTCTGGAGAAGGTCTCCAACAGATTACTTTTGCAATGAGATAAATAAAGATTAGAAGTCTTCAGAACATATTTTACTGCAACTTCTGCCATCTCTTGCAGAAATGATCATTCACTGGAGAAGAAAGTTTGCGCCATTTAAATAGAGTCTAGTAAATATATGGGATTAGAGTAATCAATTTCACATTTACACAGAACATCAAGACACAATCATTGAACTGAGTAAACAAATTATAGAAACCAGATGCTCTATCTTGTTTCTCAGATGCTGCACTACCAAGAGTCACATATTCAAAACATTGTCTTCAGTTGAAACAAGACATAGATTTATACCAAATTCTTTAAACGCAATATACTGTGCAAACACAAAACTTTTAGGGAATTAAAAAAAAATATTTATGTACTTGAGACTTGTTCCTAACAGAATTTGTATTTAGACTGAATGAAATTTTTGTGTCCAAAGGACCTGAAATGTTTTGACCTCTATCATTTGCCTCTAGTCACTAGAGCAGTATGAATATAACTGAACTGCAAACAAAATATTCACCAAATTTCTCTGTAACTCCATCTAGTTTTCTGTAACTAGAAAATTTCTCCATAGAAAGGTCTGTCAAACAAGCTGAAACCACATGCCAAAACAAAACAAAGATTTTACAGTATGGTTTATAAAAGCACTGTTCCTAGCTAACACTAGTAATGACACGGTTTAGAAGCATTGAACACAGAAATACACAGCATATACCCAGAAAAAAATAAATTTTTAAAGGAATTTATTGGGGTTTTGAATTAGTGCAATTAATACACTGTTGCTGTGATATTGTCTAACACTGGACAAATTCAGATCCTGTAGATTACAGACAGTAATAAAATAAAAATTATTTATTTAATTATCTGATTTTAAAATTAGTCTGATTTTAGAATCTCTCCGAGCTGATAGAACCTGGGCCACAAAACTAAAAGAAATTATTTCTCATACAAAACTAAGTCAACAGCCATGAAGAACTGAGAAATACTACTTTATCTGTCTACATCTCTCAGGAAAAATTCTTTTACTGAAAGTGTTGTTAAGCATCAGAACAGGCTGCTTGGGTAGGTGGTGGAGTCTCCATCCCTGGAGGTGTTCACAAAATGACTGGACATGGCATTTAGTGCTGTGCTATAATTGGCAAGGTGTTGATTGGTCAAAGGTTGGATTCGATGATCTCAGAGGCCTTTTCCAACCTAAATGATTCTGTGAAACTTATATATGTGAGAAAAAGGTACTCAGGAAAGAGCTGCTACACCGACACCTGCCTCAAAGGCATCTAAGTGACACTTTCCTCAAGTATTAATTTTCTTTATGGAACCAGAAAATCTATAGGTATATGCAGAATTATCAAGAGAGTCATTCCAGTGTCTAAAGACTTATACAAAACAGAAGACATAAAAAACCTCAAACCAAATCACCCCCACCAAAAAACAACCAGAAAAACAAATCAAACTCTCTTAACCCCTAAAATAACCCTTAACAAGCTCCTCTCCCAAGCAATTTACCAACAACAATAACAACAGAAATATCACAGCCGTTTCAGCACAGAAGTATGGGATTCTCAACTATGCAAAAAAAAATTAAATTACAGTATCAAGTACAGTCAGGATTGTCTGCATTGTGGATGTTACTGGTTTAAATCCACTGAGGACCAAAAAATTTTCGTACTTGCCAGAAGCATTAAAAACACCTAAAAAGAGAAGGTCTGAACACCTTCTTTTCTATGCCTGCCAGTCCCTGATGGCAGATATCTAAGTGATAGATACTAGTATGTAAGCTGCCAAGGACACAGCTCCCAACGACTAATGTCCTCTAGGCTGCAACTGTTTGTTCATTTTAAAGGTGAAGGGAGAGCTTGCATTACCTGCTAGATCTCTTCAAAAGATCTTCTTTTTCCTGTCATTAGGTATATATGAAATTGGTGTTTAATGCTCTTCCTGTCCTGTGATTTAAAACATTACCTTCACAGTTTAGCAGAGACACTTAAAAGAAGTCCTCACCAAACTCCAGGTTTTTAGCTTAAATTTTAACTTTTCTATTCTAGTCTTCTCTTTACCATTGACATCCTAGGGACTGAAATATTATTAGACTCCTGCAGAGACATCTCAAGTACACATAATCTTCATTCATCAAGAAATTATGTTGAAGCAACATGCATACTTCACAGCACCATTCCCTGTGCTTCCAACTGGTGTTGGAATATTTGCCTTTCCCTGTGACCTCTGCATGCTTTAGATACTTGTATACAGACTGAAAGGGAAGTTACCTGCAGTATAATTTTCTTGAAGGAATTGGATACATTCTTTATGAAATGACTGAGTTCTACATTTTTTATCTTCAGATTGCTTTTTTTTTTTTCTTGTTTTGCATATAGCCCTTTGGTTTCAAGACAAGATTAAGATAATAGCCATGATAGAAATTCCTGGTTCTGCATCACTCTTATGAATTCTTGGCAGTTCTGATCTAGCCTGGCATGTGTCCTCATTCTTTTAATAGAACTAAGAAGGTGTTCAGCAGTAAGCTGAAATTTGCACTTTCAAAGAACAGAAGCATCAGAAATGTTTTGATAGTTTCTTTACCACACTTACAGTTCCTTGGCCTATGGCAGTGGTAGATGTCAGGACGGAAAGCACAGGATGCTTGAAAACCTGACTCTGGAGATTTGTAAGCAATAAATTCATCATGGTCATTTTATCAAAAACTGTTTCTCAGGCTGTTTTTGAAAAGCTGGCATTTTTTTTTATCATCCATGGTCACTTTGTTCAAGTGCAGTGACTGGAGCAATGTAATTTTCTTTCTCTCTGAGCAATACTAATCAGTGGTAACTTTTATGTGAAAGAAGCAAGTGTCGAATATGTAAGAGTTGATGCTAAAGAAGCTGTAGAGGAGATAGGATTCATGCAGAGAATATTGTTTGCGTGTCTACTGTGGGATAATCATATCTCATGTTGCACTTTTCTACCTAGCTGGAAACTCACATAAGAATTGTCCTAATTGTAGAAGCAGGTCATTCTGCCTTGGCTTTTCATAGTTTTCCTGGGTTTCAGATACTGAAAGGTATCTGAAGGATAAGGAAAAGTTTTCTCACGCTGGGTAAGAACCATGACTGAGGTGAACTCTCCGTCCATCCCTGTATTGAACGTTATGAAAACAGAGACACTTTCTACCGTGTCTGGTCTCTACTATGCTGTTAGTGAGAAGGTATTTAACATATTTTGTGAGGTTCCTGTGCCTATTCTCAGATGTATGGGTCTGACTAGTGGCTGGGTTATTGTGCTTTCCAAAAACTTGAACCTGTGAATGTATTTTCTGACTGTCAATCTCTCAATTTTCTTTTCTTAAAACACGGCTGTGTTTTAATTTTTGCAGATAATGAAAAAGTATAATCCATTGAGCAACTACTAATCACCTTAGATAAAGAAACCTTTTGTAATCATTCAACATCTCCTTACCTTATCTAAATTAAAGAAGAATCTTCAGGAGGCACATGTTTTCTATTTGAAGTGTGTTTTAATTTTCTTTTTAAAGTCTTCAGAAAAATGTATATACATTTAACTTCTTTTCTCCTTAAAATTGCTGGACAAGAAATTAAATCAGCAAAATTCTACCAATTAAATGTAAAGTCTCTACCCTATATTTCCTGGTTCAACAGACTCCAAAAAAAATCTGTCCTAAGACACCCTGTTCTGTCTTGCTATCAGTAGATAAGATTGTTTCTACCTCTGCATTATCAATTTTTTCCTCTTTCTAAATAAAGGACAAGAAGCAAAGCATTTCTAACTTTTCTTCTCTTCATCCAGATGTCCTATTTAAACCTTGGCAACTGGACAGAAACATAAAACAGAATGGAAAAAAACTTTGAAAAATCCCTACATCTTCTTTTGTGTCTTGCCTTATGTACTATTTTAGGTTTTATTCCTATTTTCTTTTTTAAATGCTAATACCTAAAGTCCAAAGAAACCCTGCTCCATTATCCACCTGATGTGACTTTTGTACAGTCATTTTTTATATTCAGAAAACTAGTATTTCCATATTTTGCAGCCCATTCATGAAAAATACCATTACCAGTTCCTCATTTGTCTATCTTTGAAGTGGCTTCAGTTGAACAACTTGTTAGGACCTGAGGGACAGAAATGAACAGAAAGATGCCTTTTTATTTGCTTTGGTTCAGAAAACCAAATTTCATTGAATTGCAACTCCCAAAGTATTACAGTTGATAGCTGGACTATATCAGAAGTCACAGAAAACTACAAATTTGCATTAAATGGATGGTTAGCACTTTTCAGTGTCACAAAGAAAAGTAGGAGAAGGATGGTCTTCCTTCAGAAATGCAAACACTAGCTTTTCAGATATAGGTTTATATCCTCTCTATAGCAAATGCTGAAAAATACTGCCGTAGTTGAGCTCATTCCATAGCTTGGAGTGCTAAACATCCACTAAATGCAAGCAACAAGCAGGTACTAATTTCAGCCCCTCAGGACTGAGAAGGTTTAAGCTTGCCAGTTTTTTAATCTTTTTTCTTTATTTCCTTTTTTTTCATTCAGCTGGTATCAAATGATTCAAACCAGAATGTGATGTAGCTTATTCAAATGTGTGTATGTTTTCCAGTAGCTTGGGTATGCAGTATGAATTTCCAAACAAAACATTCCATGTATATAGGATTTCATCGGGCTCAAAATGGCAAATTTGGATTTTTACTCTCTTCTGTTTCACTGTTTGCCTTTTTTATTGTTGTTGTTGTTGTTGTTGTTTGTTTGGATGTGGTTTTTCTGCTCTTGGTGGGGGTTGGGGGGTGCTGTCTACATGTCTAACATACATATTTCCTACTCATAGAATCAGGTAGTAATTTCATAATTAGTTTACTTATTAGTTGGGAAAGTCTAAGAAAGAGAATGTCTTCAATATCAGATATCATGAAATCTGATATTACATTTTGAGTCCCTCCCAGGGTCCCATTGCTGAGGGTGTATATAGATCAGTATACTGTAGACTGCAACAACTTGGGTGGTAACACAGTGACCACCATTGACAGGTAAGCTGCATTTCAATGTCTCTGTGTAGGCACCTAAGTCTTTCTAAATGCAATGGAATATGGAGTATTCCATATTCCCAAATTGTCTTTCAAAAAGTTTGTATGGCTCAGATAAACAGAAAGCACATTGGGATTTGTTGATTTGGGGTTTTTTCCTTTTTTTTTCTTTTACTTCTAGGCATTGCTACACTAACATATTTTAGTGCGCTTGCATGAGCTAGGAGCACACAGCCATTTAGGACTGAAGCTTTGTAGCTTTTTAAACTGCAATAACTCCCTTATTCTGTAGCCTTATGTCTGTACCCAAAAGCTGGGTGCTGTTTAAACCTTCTCCAGTTGTTCTCTGTGCTTCTGGAGCATTCCAATTCTAGTGAGGTTTTCACAGCTCCATTCCTATGCTCAAAGTATTTCTCTTCATGTAATTTATTCCTGGCACCATTGGCTCTTCGTGATTATTCAGAGCCAAAGAGTCTTAAAAGAATTCTGCTTCCTCTAGTGCTTCACTTCGTACTGATCAGAAATGTTGAACATGATCCCCTGCACAAGAAAACATGCCATTTTTATGGGAGAAACATGAAAATGAGAACATTTTACCTACAAGATCTCCTGCGCAGCTGGAAAATAGGGTGTCATCATCTGTCACAAAAGACTGCCATAGATCTACAGACTGAGAAACAAATGCAGAAGGGTTTTATCAGGATAATTTTACATTTTGGATGGCTGTACAGAAGAGTGCCTTGAGCTGAATAAGGAACTGTTGGATCATCTTCTCTCAGTAAGTGCTGAATAAATACATGTGAAATTTTTTCTTGGGAGTCCTAGATGTGAATTTCTGGGGAAGCCGCGGCGAGCTGGTCCCCAAAGCATTTAGGGGAAGATTTTAAAAAGTATCTGGATGATCTTGATATTTCAAGTCATGGAAGGCCCTAATTCTCAGCATAGTGTTGGGGGGAATAAGGCAGACAGGTGTTCCTACTCGGAACCTGTTTTTTTTACAGTTGGGCAATTTGGAATGAGGGCCTCAGTGCGGGAGATCTGAAAGTACTGAACTGCAAGTCTATCCTTGTCACATCAAGACAGTTATTGTACCTTCCACTAGTTCACTCAGTTAACATTCATGTTCTTGGGAAAGGAAATATGCAGAGGGATATTTCTGGAAATTTGCCTGGTATAAACCACTTAGTAATAAGCCTACTTACAATGCATTAGATGACCGAAGCAATCCTCCTTTCATACAAGGACAAGACCCTGGAAAACAAAACTGTATCTACAAATAGGTAGTTGTGAGTCTAGGAGATTTTTATGTTCACGTATATATGAGACATGGACACAGTAAATTTTCAGGGTATGCTTGCCTGATGCTTTACTGAACCTTCAGGTTCTCCTCACTGTAGACCAACGTTTTCATCCTTAACTGAGAGACATCTTATCCAGTCAAGGATAACTATTTATAATTAATTAATTAATTATATAATTGCTATTTTCTATTCGACTTGCAATGAGGTAATGTGACCAGACGAGGTTATCTCCAAAGTGAAGGAAAACTTCTGTTCAAAAGAAATAGATACTAAAAAGGGAAAAAAAAATCTAGCATCCAAATTCACCAACTGCAAAAATGATAGCTTCGACCATGAGGAGTCAGGTATATCCTTTCTTTATTCTCAAAGCTAGACCAGAAGCATCTGAACTGTCTTAAAGTTACCTCTGTGCTATCCCTTGTAGAGCATATATTCAGCAGATTCTATGTACAGACATGGATCAAATGAGTATATCTTTTGAATTACTTTCCTCAGCTCTCATTTGGATTTATCAAAGATGGTAAATGTACAAGTGGAAAAATGCACTTATTTTCAGGGACTTGTTTTGAAGAGATCTACTTCCTAAGTCAATATATCAGAGAGTAAGCTGTAATACAAACCCCCCGTTGTATATTTTGAGATCTCAGGACTCACCGTCACCCAGAAGTGAGCCTTTTTTTGACATGATATAATAAGGCAGAAAAGTGTTTACATCAAAACCAGTGTTTTGATGGAGGAATTAAATGAAGACTCCAAAGAATACTCAAGTTCCAATGTTAATTGAAAGTAGAATCAGTAATATCAAAGTCAGATACTCCCTACACAGTTTTACATGAAAACCCACATCTTTCTAAATGTACCTAGAACCTGTCTCTTTTAACTGCAGATATGAGAGCTTAAAACTCACAACTTCTTGTGCTTTTATAGGTGTTGTAGGGGTATTTGTTTACTGTCATCATGAACTATGAACAATGAAGAAAACCCCATATGTACAAGAAATATAAAATTTAGACCAGATTTTAAACTCAAAAGAATTATGAACACTTTCCCCTGGTGATTAAAGTAATCCCTTCCAAGCATCCAAATTATGGATTAATGTCAGCATATCAAAATGAAGCCAATCTTTTCAAAGTAAAACTGTAGGGTACATTGCAAAGGGTTAGGCAGACAGCAGATTCTCCTTAGTAAAACTGGATGATTATGTAAAATGCAAATAAAAAAGAGTTTCCAGCACATATGGCAGCAGAATTTGAGAACTGGTGTCTGCAAGAGTGTGAGAAAAGTTGTTCCTCCTTTTAGCTGCTGGTTAGAAGGAAAAACAGTCCTGAAGAGTTTATTCATTGTCTTCCTGGATATAAAAGCCCTCTATATAGAAGGCCTTTTCCTGCAATACAGGCCATACCTTCAAAAGAGTCTAAATTTTAATTTGTCTTTTATCTGCTTAATGGTTCATAAGCTTCTCTAATCTTGTTTGTTTTAATCACAAGGAAATGAGGACAGACAGTTATCACAGCAAGGTGCACCCTTCAATATGACTGACTTATTAAAAATTATTAGTTGACTTTCCTATTATAAATTCGTATGTGAAACAACTGCAATCTTTTTGTATATTTGAAAAGGTTACAAAAAGAAATTTCATTGTTTTAGACATACAAATTCTAGACAATGATTCCTCATGAATTATTTGCTACAATGATTCCTCATGAATTATTTGCTATGCTGTTTATAATTTGGATTTCCTAATCTCTTGTTTATCAGGTAATATAATTTTATTTCATTATTGGATATAAAAAACCTTGAGAAAGCATGAAGAACACAAAAAAGAAACACTTGTAGGAAATATATTTATTTATTTATATAAATATATAAATACTTTATATATTTAAATAAATATTTTTACACACTTAAACTCCAATTTCTGCAACAGTCTGTGATGACATTTTCTTTTGACAGACTAAACTGTTGTTCACATCAACAATTTCGAAAAAAATTAAAATGATACAGTATTTTTTAAATTGTAGGGTCTTCTTGTACCTCAGCCTGTGCCGATAAATACTTACTATCAGCACCATTATTTTCATTATTATTTTCTGCTGTTTGCTGCCTTGTTTTGTCCTAAGTATACAAGTATACAAGCATACAATTCAATTATAATACATAACATTTGCAAAAGAGGGAGTCAATGATTTCTTAAGCGTACATTCATATGAAAGGTTAACAATTGATTAGAGGCTGGTGTAAATCTCAAGAAGTAACTACAATTACAGTGTATATTAATTTAAGCCATTACTAATAAAAGAGAAAAACACTATGCTTTCAGAACTTTTAGAAATTTCCATTATTTTATTTTACTGTTATGGAATGAGTGTCTAATTTTATCATATTGCCATGGAACATGAGGATATTACCATATGTTTCTTTTTATGATAAAAGTGTAGGCAGATATTTAAGTATAGTTAAATGAACTAATTTATCTACAAGCTACTGGTATCCTTCTCTTTTAGCGTACTCATTTTAATTCAGTTCATACTTTCACCCACTGGCTTGCCAAAATACTATTTTCAATAAGGGATTATTTAGATATCTTTTTCTGTTCTGAATATTCATAACAGTCTTTAAAAGGTGAAATTGCTTTTTAACGTAAGGAACCACCCCAAGCTACTCCTTCAGCTCTGTGTTATTAGACCAGGTAAGAATGGAAGTACCTGATGCTTAACTAACAATGGACTAGCAACAGATAACCTTGGTCTGTATATGAAATGCTTAGACGGCTAAAAGAAAATAAAATATCACATAGCAGCAGGAAAGATGAAGCTATGCTACTTACTAATGATTTCTCAAATAAAAAGTACTCTTCTGATTACTAGAAAGCCAGTTCATATATACTGGTAAACATAACTAGTTTTCTGTCATAATTGGCTCCTAATAACTGGGCCTCTCTTATGCTTCTTGCCTAGATTCTTCAAAAGTTAAACATTGTTACAGTAAACAATTAAGTCTTCAAAATAAAACCTATGGAAGCAGCCATTTTCATGTCAAAAAGCTTTTCTAGATAGTTATCCATTGTCAGCTTTGCCTCAGGATGGAAAACTAACAAACTAGTTGCTAATTGCTTAAACCCGCTGGCTCCTTCTGAAGCAGTTTCACTAATGCACGATTTAAACACCACACTGTGCTGTTTGTCCTTTACAAAAGGTATCTGTTCCTTGCCATTGTGTCTGTTCCATGGTTTGGAAAACATCATGTAACTCTGCACTTAAAAGAAGGCATTACTGGTAACAGGAGCCCAGTTCAAGATAAATTACTCATGAAGGAGGGGGCAGAGAGAAGGAATAAATGGGCTCCACATTTATTGAAAAGAATAACCTATTGCTCTAGAAATTTGCTTCTTGATCCTATTTTCTTTTCATATTGCTACCCAGTTGTTACGTGAGTTGTCATTGTGAAGACGATAATTATTTAACTAGGAAGGGTCTTATAACTACAAAATCAGTGTCATTTTGCCAACTTAGAGACTTTATAAGATTCTCTCTTTTACAAAAATCCCCATGTAAATGGAGGGGGAAAAAATACTATTTTTTTGGAAGCCTTTTGAAACCAACTGTTTCTGCAAAGGCCCATGGTCACACTGCACTTTATCTTTTAGATGGGGAATAAATGCAATTGATCAAGAGTAATTGTACTTGTTAAGTGACTTTTATTTACAACAATAAAAAAAAGAACACCTGCAAAACAGTTTTTTTAAAGCTTGAGAAACATTAGGACTTTCTACCAAAGCATAGAATAAGTACAGTGTAACTTTTAAGACTAGCTGGAGTGAATATAAAACATTCATATTAAATATTTGATGAAAGAGTAGCATGAAAGAACTCCTTTTCTTTTTAATACAAATAATTGGTGAAGTAATTTTAAATAGTGAATGAAATAATTTCATATTTGTGAACAAATATAAAACCTGACTTCTCAAATAGGCTAAAGACAATGAAAAATTGACTTATTTCAATCTTGTATAGGTAAATTGAACCTTGCACTATACTAACAGCCAAAACACTCAAGCTTATAGAAAGAATTTTCCAGAGAGCTCTATCCACCATGAGAGTTTTAAAAAGCTTTTTTTTAAATGTTACATGACAGTTTAGATAAGCTTTCATTTAGGAAAAGTATCATGCTCAACATTCTCATTTGTTTACTTCATGTCTTCTTAAAGAGATAAAGTAGATAAACATTTGTTGTGATTTGCTGGCGTTATGTTTTGTCTAGATATAGTTCTGATTTAATCAACTTTTTCAAGGCACAGGAAAATATAACAAGCAATTATTTCCCTAAATACTATCCATTCTTCTTAAATGAAGCATTACTTCCCAAAACAAAACTGGATTAAAAAGACAGTGTTCATTATTTTTGTGTTTAATTATAGAGAGTATGCATGGATTTCCAAGCACATTCCACATCACACATGAGCTTCCAGATGCATTCTACGTTTTACTGCCAATACGAAAAATGTCACATTTACAAGGCTTCCAAGGGAGCCAGGTAATCTTTCTTATGAAAGTAGGTAGTGAAACATTTTGAAAAATAATTACCTGTAAAACTGGATCACTTTCAGAGTCTTTCTGTGAGCTCCACTATCTTCTCCAGAATTCCTGGACTCAACCTAATCCATGAAGGCTAAATAATATCTTAGCCACAATACAGGTTTTAGGAGTTTTTCCTCCCTATGGACTTTTCACTTGCAGTTGTTTCTGAGTGTGACCCTTATTTAGCTTTCTCACCATTTGGTAGTGACAATTTTTGTATTACAACCTTATATGCTGGTCACCTCTCTATAGGCATTTTCCTCTTAGGAAATGCAAACTAAATGGTGTACTGAGCTTGCAAAACAAAATACTATGCTTTTCTCTCAGCCTTCTAGGACAGAGCATTGTTCGCGCTACCTTTGACACAGGCTCCCCTGAGTTAAAATTCTAGCTTACTACAGCTGGAGTGTCTATAATGCTGTGCTTTTATCTGCCACCAAAGCATGTGTCCTGTACAGATGGAGGTATGCTGCTCATGATTTGGCTGTATGGCTAGCCAGAATAGAAAGAAGGGCATTTTCTGGTTTTTATCCAAATAATCAGAGGAATGAATGCAAAGGTCTTGTCAAGGTTATCATTCATTAGCATGAATAGCAAGCAGTAAAATCTTAAAAGAAACAAGTAAAAGCCCACAGAAAATCCCAAACACTAAATGTAGATGTTTAGTCTTACAACTATGTTGCACCCCAAACTTTGAGTCAATTTATTGTAATGCCAATAGGGATTGAATTCAGTGGAGTGAAACATTATGAAGTCCACTTGAAATATGACAAGGAAAAAACCACATCAGCCTGATTAATTCACCTCTTAATGACTGAATGAGTGGCAAATTGTTAAGAACTTGGTGCAGCTAGCATCCAGTAGCCACTGAAACAGCTCTTAGAGTCTTACAGGATTGCTCGCACACTTTGTCAAGACCATTTCTGCAGTGGCCCCTCACACTGTAACACAAACCTCACACATTTAGTTCAGCTCTGCAGAGAAATTAATCTTCCTCTAGACTGGTGCTAAGTGGGACCTGTGGTTTATATAAATAAGAACTCTGACTTCCTCCTCATTTTAAAATGGGTGAAGAAAATGGCAAAGACAACACAATGCATCCATGGTCCTGCTTTCCTCATTGTCATATGCATTACTTGGAAAAATCCCCAAATCTGGGCCCTGTGAGAGTGGAATCCAGGGTGGAAATTGCTAGTGCTTAGTGTGCTGGCTTTTCACTGTTCAGTGCTCTCTGGCACAGCCACTGGCTCAGTCATCGTGGAAAAGAGCTTGAGCCCTACTGGGGGAAAAGGAATGACAGTGCTTAACAACAGTTTTTCAGTCAGGTAGCACATGGTTTTGGGAAAGAGAAATCTGGAAATTCACTGGATTTGGGTTCTAGCCAATAATCTTGTTTCATTTTACAGAAGGAGGATTTTCCCTTACAAAAATCTTGATCTGTATTAATTTTTCTAAAATCTAAAGCACATTTATCCTAAATAAAACATTACTTATTAACTGCACAATTAATTAATTAATTTTCTTTTTTAAAACTGGTCTAATTATATAAGAACATAAATCCATACCTAAACTTTAAACTCAACACCTCATTTTTAATAGCAGCACCAGAATATGTAAAGCTCATATCCCTAACTCTAGGGGAAGAATATACTGCTAATGCTATTTAATGCATCTACTCTTAAAGAGAAACTGACCTATTTTTAAATTATACTTCCATTTTAGAATCAGAGCAAGAAATTTGGTATCTCCTCTGCAATTTTCTTGAGTCCATTTTAGATTTAAAAAGCAAACAGGAACATTGTATTTCTAAGCATATCTAAGTAACTTTCAATTTTTGCTCTGAATCTGTCATGTGTGAAGAATACTATTGGATGACAAACTCTCTCAGAGAAAACTGTTCATTTTTTTGCTATGGAGCCATTCTATTCTACACCATGTAAGTTATAGTCGTGGTTTTTGATCTCGGAAAATTGGGATCAACCAATAGGTGGAAGATAGGCATTATATAGTGTTACTAAGATTCTCTACTAAATCCTCCATCATCCAGTGCAATACTTGCAGACCATGTTGGTACACACAGATGTTTCTTCACAAAGGAAAAAAGATTAGTGCAAGTGAGGAATAGTAAAATATTTGTCTAATTCTCTTGTCTATAACCAACTTGTAGTTATTAGTATATATCTTAGTTTCAGCTGGCACTGAGTTGATTTTCTCCCTAGTAGTTGTGTCTTGGATATAAGAAGTGAACAGCAAATAGAAAATTTAGGGCTAGGAAATAATATTTATGCAACAAGTTTAGCTTAAGGAGACCATGCAAAATATTCACTTTCATGGAATCATCTTCTATGCTAACTATTTGGATTGTTTTGAGTAGATAGAATATTAAGATTCTGTATGAACAGGTGCTGCCTAGTAAACATTTTCAGCACTGATCTAAATAGACTGAATGGGACAAAAAATTCTCAGGGGCTAACAAAATTATCCCTATGCTATCATTCGCTCTGCATTTCATGGCTGTGGTAAGCACACTTTTGGAACTTCAGTGTGGCAGTGGTGGACCATATGAAATTGATTCACACCTTAAAGCTCAGTGAACGGTTCCAGGGAAATTACACACTTTATTACACTTAAGCACAGAGAGATGAGCAATAATGAAATGCTAATGTGTAGCAGCCATAGGGTACTGATTATTGACATAAATAGTAGTTCAAGAAAATGGCTTTTTTTTTTTTTATGACTGAGCAACAATTCATGTAATAAGTTTAGCCATCTCTTGATTAGAAAATAATGTAATGGGGTAGCATTAAAAAGAAGAAACATGTACATGTACATATATTAGAGGTACAGAAAAGATCTGCTTAGAATATGGACAAAGGAAATATTACACTTCTCCATAAGGGAGATGTGAGCTACAAAAAAAGTGACAGAATTAATGTGAGTTGCCTTTGTTTATTCCAAATTATTTACATGTTAGACCTATATTAGGAAATGTTTTGTTCTTGAATAAGGTCTGATATAATATGCATTTTGTTTACTTTCAGTTCATTTCATAGATGGCACTCTCAAGGCAACTATCAAAAGCCTCTGAAATAGATAGCATTAAAATTTCTAAATGCACTCACATTTTACTTGAATTACAAATGACACCAAATTTGATATATAAAACAGATATGAAAACATGTTGGTAAATTTAGAATCTGGACACCTGAAGCTTTAAGGATGGAATTATAGAGATTGCAGGATTTAGACACAAAAATCCAAGCAGAGAAATACATCTAAGCTGTTCTAATCTCCTAAGGAATCTTGACAGAAATTTATGTTATATGTCTCCTTAATTCCTTTGTCATGCTAGAAGCCAGAAAAGGGGTGGGATTCTTCTCCATCCCCAGAACACCATGGCAAACAGAACTAATATATCACAATCTTAACATGACTTATGCAGCTGACATCTTTTTGGCAGTATGTGCTTGACTTCCCTTTCCTGGGTGCTACTCTCATTGTGCCCAGGCTCTGGGTGTACTGGCTGCAGACCTCTTAGCACTCTGAAACAGAAAAAAAAGCAGAAATGGAACTGAGTCAGTGGAAAACTCAAGAAAGTTTGGAAGCGTGTTCTTTGCTCCTGAAAATATACTGATAAAATATAATCAAATATCCTGATGGGATAGTATCATATTCTAATTTTAAGTCATATTTAATTCCCGAAGCCTGTTAATTATTGCAGCAATAAACTGTTTTAGCAAGTGTGAACAGAAGATCTAATCCTCAAGCACTGAAAACGATAGCTCTACAGAATTCATGAAATAAATATGTATTTTCCACAATGATTTGGTCATTATCCTTCCCTTTCTGTAATTCTGTTAACTTCTTTCTTTTTGTTTAGGAATCATGTTTTTCTCCTGACTCGACTTCAAATTATGAATGCCCTGGATTTTTTTCTCCTTCCTTTTGCATAGCACAAGCCAGCTTGTGTAGCTCTCCAGAGACTGCTGCAAAATTGTGTTTACAGACAAGACACCATTTTTTGACTAAGTGATATCTCACATAGCCATATGATTTTGAATTTTCTTTGCTTTGTAGGAAAACAAGTCAACATTTTTCAGGCACCTAGAGTCCACTTTTCTTAAATACTTTGATATGCATCTACTTTTTAAAATAACATATTATATAGCTATGGTATAGATACAATTTTAACACTTTAATACATAAAAATAAGAAAATATTTTTTAAATATATTTAATAAGTATAAAATATTTTAATTGTTAATAATATCAAATAAAAATAATATAAAAGGGGAAGTTTGAGAGAAGCAGCCTTTAGGAAAAATTAATGTCTACAGTAATTAAGCAATGAAAGACAAGTGGGAAGCTTCAAAAATTATTTAAATAGCCATACATTGAAAAATGTTTGAAATATTTCATTGCTTCACAGACTTAGCTTGAAGTCAGATAGTATATAATGACTAGAGCAGAGACAGTTATCTAAAGTCTTGCTCAAAATTGTTGTCATAGTGGATAACGACATGGTTTGGGACTGAATATATATGAGCATTTTGGCGTTACATAGGAGAGTTCCTCTAAAAGGAAGCCATTATATTTGTTACCTTTTTTGTTACTTCAAAATACTTTTTAGTTGAGATTTCCTTCTTTGGGACAGAGCTATTTCAGTTAGGCAAACAAGTTTAAGCTTTCAGTGACAGTGCAGGATGCTTTGGCGTCTTACAATGGACTTAATTGTCTTCTCAGAAGTGGTTACCAAAAGCCCAGTTTAGAGGTGCCCTTCTGATGGACTGGTTTTAACTCATTGTGCATTTTGATAAACAGGGAACAAAGGGAATTTTTCCTTCTCGTTTATTTTCCAAACCTGTGGGGTTCTTTAGTTGACTTTATTGATCATTCACAATGCATAGAAGGAAAATCTTTTTTTTTTCCTTTCTTTTTTAATTTTTAAGGTAACAGTTACACCAAAGGGCAGATGGGTCTTTTATTTATGCTACTTGAAAGTTGCTGGTTTTTGCAAGCGGTATGGGCTAGCTCACACCAGAGATATAGTCACTATTTCACAACTGGGTTACAGGTTTTTTTAATGAAGTTCAACTTCTGGTCATCAGAAGCAAGACAAGGAGTTAAGCAGTGTACCTCAGAAAATGTGCACTTTTGAAATGTAGTTCCTTTATCGGTACCATCAGAATCAGTTGCCAAAATTGCATATTACAGGTGCAGTGCACTTGCTGAAAGTATTGGATGAATTCCCATCAAAAGCTAGATCTCTGGATGTTCATGGTAAATGCTGTGTGTGCTCTGGTGCTTAAGGAGCTCTATTAAAAATTCATGAATAGGTGATATTAGTTTATTACACATCCAAAGGTTTACAGAGTCTCCTGAAGACCCAGACAAATCATCTTTCTGCTCTCCTACAGACAGTCTGTTACCACACCTTAAAATAAAGCTTTATAGAGGCAGAGGGAAAAGCCTCCAATTTAAATGCAGCAAGCTTTTGCTTGCTTGAGGCAATCAGAATGTGTTAGAGGGGATACTTCTTCCTTTTACAATGGTCCATTTTTACCCAAATTGACCCATTTAAGAAAATCTAAAATTGTCGCATAGGTTTGCTGAGATGCTGTCTATTTTCAGGGTAAGAAGGAAATGAGACTAGCTCTCATATTTAATCCAGGAAAAAAAAAAAAAATAGAACACAACTGACTTTAAGATGGCTTCCTAGTCCTGCAGGCAGGCTGCCTCATGAAAGGACTCAGGATATAGTGGTCATATCAAGTGTTCATGCAAATTTGGAGACTGCTGTCACAGGAAGAAATAAGGCCAAACAAGCAGAGTTTCTCACTGGAAATTACAGACTTATATTGTGCACAGTCAGGGAGCAGAACAGAGTGGAAGAAAAACACCCTTAAATATAATAATTTCTTCTGGGTAAGTAATCACTAGGTAAAATGAATGTCCCTTGCTTGGATTCCAAAACTTTGAGACGCCAGATTTTTTTTCCACTTTCTCATAGGAGAAGGTAGTTAGATGACGTTTTTTGTCCAGTCTCTGCCTACATACATGTTCCTCCTTTAGTCTGCCCATGAAGCCAGTGGACAACAAACTTCCTTGTCATGTGACATTTTCTATGTTTACCAAACAGCAATCTGAATCTAATGAGGTTAATTTTTCCATTTTCAAGATACAATTAACAGATAATGCTTTTGTGATGGCATCTTTGATGTGCACATGTACCAGCACCATAAATTTTCTAAAATTACTGTGTTTTTCCCCTGTGGTCAGCATAAAATAACAAAGGACTCGAAGAGGTAAGACTTCATCTGAGAAAGCTGTGCAGCTAATCTAACAGTTAAGTCTGAAAAAGTAAAAAGGACAAACATTAAGAAAATGCCTACTTATGTGCTTTATTATTTGACTTCATCTTCTCTGCTTTTTTTTTCAGCTGTGGTATGGGGAAAACTAGATTGGGCTCAGGCTGCTTCTCTGGGAGACTAGGAGAAGTCTCTGCCAGTTTGTGAGTTTGTACACTGTGACAAAAGAAAACTTCAAAAGGAATTAATGTTGATCCCACTTTGGAACAACCAAGGCTCCAGAGGAGAACCATTTACTGGAAAGAGCACTCCCAGATCTAGTTCCAAAATCATTAAGAGCTTAGATCATAGAGTGGTTCTTAAACTCCATTGCATGTTTTCCCTCCATATGTGTTTCTTAATTGCTAATCTCCTGAATCTTTTGAGGTAAGTGTATATGTTTCTCTACTCTTCCTCTTTTATATTTAATCTCATGCACTTCTGGAGTATCTGATCCATAAAAGTCATGTAATAAATACAGCCATTTCTATTTTATTGTGACCTCTCTTCTTTAAAATGTGTTTCAGATGGAATGTTTTAGTGTTTAAGACTAAACTCTTTTCCTATGCTTATGCTTTATTTCACAGTAGTCATACCATCTCCTACAATAGTAGAGAGCTCTTCCAAAGGCTTTCTGAAACTTATAAGATTCTCTGTTATAAATTATGGTTGTATTCTCCACAGAAAACTGAAGACTACTTTGCGCAAATAACGGCACAGAAGCTCTTGTATTTCTGCAGAGCTGCTGAAGGCTTCTTTCCCTCCCAGTTTGCCTGCTGCTGTCAATCTAAAATCAACTGGAGTCACCAGCTGTCATATACTCATGTCATATCTCCCTTGCTCCCTGCTTCAGTTGTGCTTTCTGGAGCATTTTAAATTTCTTAGTTTCAACTAATTTTTCAAAGAACTTGTTGAGTCTTGTAAGAGGGCTCCAGTATCTTATAGCTGCAAAAAAATTAATTTCTAATTAGCTAGCAGTTGAATATTCCCCTGTTAGAAATTGAAACCAATCATCTGCAGCTTTCAGTTTTATGTTACATATCTCAAATATAGAAAAGAGAATACTGCATTGTCATAACAAATGTCACTAATCACAGTTGTGGGCTTACACCAATATTTGCCTGTAAGTAGTTTAACAATGCACAACTGAGGAACACACTTTCTTTTTACCACCATTCTTCTGTTTTCCTCATCCTTACAGCTTGTCACTGTGTTTCCAAACAGAGCAGGAAGTTCATAAAAATGGTTGAATATTTGGCCATTTCCAATGTTAATGGAATATTTTTTTCATCTTCCCACTTCCTTACCTTCCCAGTTTCCCTCTCACTGCTTATGGTGCAGGTCTTTGTTTTTTCCTTCTTTTTTTTTTAATTAGGGGACAGCCGGGATAGATGGACAGGAAGGAAGGAAGGAAGGAAGGAAGAAAGGAAGGAAGGAAGGAAAGAAGGAAAGGGTCAGTGTTCTTTCATCTGTTATTGAATACTTAAAAAAGAGTAAATCCCTCAGAAAAATACAGCAACTGTATTATGGTTTTCAATATGTAGTTTACTCGTCTGGACAGACTGTTCATCAGTTTTTCTGTAGCTTAACCTTTGTTGCACATGCCCACACAAAAATTTCAGCCATGTTCAGTTTCATAGTAAAAGGAGACAACCAAAAGAAATTTGGTTTTACATTAAAAATTTTGGATAAATTTCTTGGTATTCAAACAGCTCCAGGCCAATGTCCATAAAAAGAAAAATTCCAGTTTCTTGCAACCCACTGACTTTTGTGTTTTCTTTCACATAATCTGCATTCATAATGGGCCTGCTGAGAAGAAATAACAAGTGGCTATCCAGATAACATAAATATGGGAAAACATCACTCCAAGGATTTTGTTTTGATTATATAATTGATTCGATGCATTTCTTATTGTAAAATTATCCAAGACCTGTAATATATGCCTCTAGTACAATAGTTTGCTTTAGAGGCTTGAGTATTATTCATAGAAATGAATTCTTCAAAACAAGTCTTATGTCAGAAACATTTCATTAGAAGTGACATCTGTGCAGAGAAACTTAGATTTTTCTTGTTCTAGGACCTCGCTCCCAAAAGTTTCTGCTTGCCAAAGTGATAATAGAACTTGGAGTTCAAAGTGCTTTTGACTGAATGCCAGGTATTTTGAGACCCCTGCAGCTAACACATCGCTGCATGACAAATTATTTCCACTAACCCCTTTGGAGCAGTCTGTCAGTTTGCCTGTTAAGTTCCTAGTTACTGGGAGGTCTCTTGAAGATTTGAAGTGTAAGACAACATCCACAAAGACATCTGTGGACAATTACTGGATATTTTTGCACTTGTAAACCTTTTCTGTTAAGTGCTTCTGTTTGGAAATGGAGGAATTCTCTAATTTATGGAGTAGAAGTATCATTTATTCCTCTCAAGTTAGCATGTAATCACTGCTTCTCATTCACTGCTATGACTATGTTAAGTGCTACCAAGAAGCATTTGAACAGTATACCTTCTTGCTAGAATGCATTAGTTGTCCAGTGAGGGAAGATGGTTTGGAGGAAAAAAAAGAAAAAAAAAAAAGCACAAAAAGCCTCCTAACAAAACTCCTTTTACAACGGAAAGATTGAAATATAGCTTTTTGTTCTGAAAGAGATATTAGAATATTCATTCTTATCATAGAAAATAATTTTTCATCTTCTGACATTATAAGTTTCATATTAAAGGTTCCCTTAATCATCCTTGAAAAAGAAAAAGAAATACCCAGCATGCACCACATGTTATTTTCTTAAAGTGATCTACGTTCTGAAGTTTCCCTGTAGGGCATGTTGGAAAATATTGGAGGGAATCAAGCTCAAAATATAATGAAGTATTATTTTTATCATGTAATTTCACATTTAATAGTGAATATCATCCATTTGATGAAAGACACCAGTGCTTGGATTTTTTATGGTCTTGGCTTTTTAGGGAGGGTTTTATGGTGGGATTTTTTTTGGTTTTTGTTTTTTTTTTTTATAACCAAAATTGCAGAGTCCATTTCCTTTCTCTCTTTTCCTATCAACAGGCATCAAAAAGCTTATGCTTTGTGGGAAGTGGACCATGAACACCTAGGACTTGGTGAAAGCTGAAATATGTAAACTTGGGCGTTCCAAGTGTAGATAACACACAATTATTTACATTTACATTGCAACAGTCCAAGTTGTGCAAGAATGCTCTCACACTAAATCCATCAGTGTAATAATTCTGCAGCTTTCAAGTTCACAATTGGATAAGATTGCTGTCATTTGTAAAATAAAAATTTTTTACATTATTCCCTTCTGTTACAGAGAGCAGTAGGAATCACAGTAATTTCAAATTTGTTACTGTTTAAGAAGCAGGGTCATAAAGGGAAGTTTTGAGTTTCATATAAATGTGGAGAGATTTCTTGTCATACACAATGCCTATAGGAGTTTTAGACCACCTGAAAACAATACCAAGCCCTTGTAGACTCTGCAGATTCATTCTGGAGTTAGCTGAGCATCAGAAACTGCTAGATTCCAGTGAATGATAAGGTATATTCAGCTGTAACTGTATTTTCCTACCCAACAATGAGAATGAATTGCAGGAAATTGAAAGATGAAAAAATTGAATTGTAGGAAAATCAGAAGGAATTGGACAAACTTTGTGTGCCATCAATGTATGTGTGTCCTAAGCATCCAGTCATAGTAGAATACATTATTCAAAGATGTTGCAAGCTTCATTCTATTATTTCTAGTCCAAGCAGAGGTAAAAAGTATTTTAAATCTCAATTGGAAACCTCTTTTCAGAAGAGTGCTGGTTGATATTTTCTAGCATAAGCGTTTCACATAGATTGTATCCTTAAGCACAGGTTTTTATCAAAAACAATTTTGCACTATTTTCCAGAATAAGCATACTTTCTTCTATGACATGTATATTTGCAAGAGTTACATGAACTGAAGCAAATTGTTGGGCTTTATGTACCCACATAACAGATTTCCCTACAGCATAGATTACTTGAAAGCATCACACCTAGCTTTCCCTTTTTACATGGTTGCCATATGGAAGCTAGACAAATTTGCAGATGCTTTCCTTATCTTCATGGAACTCAGTAGACTATGCACAAACTACTGAACAAATAATCTTTTACCCTACAGTGAAAGCTGGTGTCAGCATTTCCATTATTTTAGCACAGTGTATGTTTGTTCTCTAAGATTAAATCCCGGTTTTTATTTATTCTTACAAATATTGTCCCCTGGGAACTGAGGACCAACAAGATCCTCACTGTTATCTAATCCAGGTACAGGGATGCTTTCTTTCCTGATCCTGATTTCTAATGCAAATCCACAGTAGCACATTCTGGAAATCTCCACAAAGACACAGGGAAAATAATAAAATTAATAAATAAATAAACTCCCAGTGTTCTTCTTCTTTCTCTTTGAGAATAAAAACAAAAGAAGAAATAGCGACCGAACAGATGTTAGCCACACTACTTAATATGCTACAAGAAGGCGTGCTGATGTTTCAGTAATTGCAGACAGAGCTGAACCTGAATGGAATGAAGCAGACATTCAGCAGAAATGTTCAACTCCCACAGAAATGAACCTGTGGTGTAGACAGAAATATTAGACAAAGTTGGTTTGAAAACCACATTTTAATTATTAAAACTACTTTAACCAATGTATTCATGATCCAGAACTTTTGTAAGTCTCGGCTTTTGCACTCTCAGGACCATAATTATATTTACTCATGAATATAATGTAAAAACTTCTCACAGACTGTTCCAGACACAATCCTTTACCATGCAGTATATCTATATGGTAGTTTGCAGGAATGTATCAGGTGCTAACTTGAGCCAGTTGGGAAAAGGCAGCCTTTTCTTTATTGAAGCTAGTAGATCGTCAAGTTATTCATCTTATCCATAGTGCCCTTTCTTGCCTTTAGGTCTCAAGAAAATGTAAATCAAAAGCTTTTTGAGTTATGGTTCCTGATGATTCACAAGGTAATCTTGCAAACACAGCAAGGAAATATACGATTTGTAAAATTGCTTAAATGACATCTTTGCTATTACCTTAAATTATTGTTGCAGTAAATCCTGTTTTACAATATTTCAGCTTGATAATATTTTAAAACTCTACCTTTATCAAGATAAATACTGTACTTCTTATTTGCTTACTTATTTTTTCTTAAACTTTATGCCTGTTTAAGGACTGAATATTTTATCTCAAAATCACCTAAGGTTCATTTCTTTGTGCCAGCATCTATGTGTATTTAAACTAATTCTAAATCCTTAGCTAAAGCCAATTTTTATCCAGAATTACACTAGGATTTGCCTGAAAATTAACATTTTCAAATTGCTAAAGATTTCAGGTTCAGATTAACTTTGGATTAAGCACAATGTTGGCCTAGGTTTCTTAATGGCATTACATTCCCTTCCAATTCCTAAAAGCAAATAACAATTTATTAACTATTTCAGCCCTTGAACACATATTGTGAAGTAACATCGTCTGGTTTGTATGGGATATACTGAAGAGATCCAATTAATAGTACCATGTTATATTTAGTTTGGCAAAAAGGCAATCTAACTTCATGAAGAAATACCTCAATTTTCTATATTGAATGTAAGACACCTGCAAGGAACTCAGGTTATAAAAGGCTGAAACTGACCTTAGGCACCTCTGGATCTGCCTAAATTATAGTAACTTTAAAAAAGCATGCTTACTCAGGCAGTTGCCTTCAAGTAATTGTTACTTATTGTTGCTGGCATTGTTTTTTGTTTTTTGCCTAGAGAAACATCAGAAAGTGCAGTGGTAAGGAGAGTTCTTGCAAGATGAGAATGTGCTTTCAATGGATAGACATCTTTAAAATAACACGGTTTTTATTATTTTTAGGGATTCCAGTAATTTATATATTTGGTATGTGTAATACATATATATTTATTGACATTTAATATGCCATATGCATTTTAACTTCTATTATATTTATGCTTTTTAAATTATATTATATGCTTTTTATTATAATTTACATAAGAATCATATCTCAAACATTACTCAGCCCACAAGAAAAGGCTTACTACTCAGCAATTGCCTACATGTTTGGAGGCACCATTTTATGCCATTCTTTGTGTCCCTTGAATTAAAAATCTTCTGCAGAGATTTATAAAAGAACATATTATTTCCAAATAAAAAATTGCAATATCACCTAAAAGTTTTGGTATTACTGTGAAGGTTGCTTGGGTTTGTTTTTTGTTTGTTTTGTGTACATGTAGAATAAAAGCAATTAACCATTTAATCAGCAAATTTTGGGAAATAAAGCCCTTAGACCTTGTAATATTTATGAGCTATACGTGTGTTTTGAAATTACAAACCCTATATTATCATTATTGGCTAATGAACTCCATGTATAACAACTTCTAATAGGATCCCAATCCAGACATATAACTCACATACTGGATTGAGAGAGCCCCTCAACATTCCAGATATAAGATACAGATTTCTTAGGTTAGTAAGTTATTTTCCAAAAGAAAATCAAGAAAAAAAGGAATTAAGATAGAATAAAAGCTCACATAATAAAATGAAACTGTGAAAGATTAGCTGTGTCTCTGTTTACAAATTTACTTTTTTTTAATGAGGCAAAAGGAAAATAAATAAAACTTAAAATAATATGAGGAAAAATCCCCTGAAATAGTTTCTAGCAATATCTTAGTTAAATAGACACATTTCAAGGAAATTTTTGTTCCAAGTTAAAAAAAAAACAAAACAAGAAAAACAAAAGAAAAGAAAAACCAGGGTGTTTTGTGTGCTTGTTTTGTGTAAAGAGCTCCAAGAGGGTTTGATACTAACACAAACCCTAATGACAACTATTTCACAGTTGAAAAACTCTCTTACATCCAATTTTGAAAAAGAATGTGCTGCTACAGAAATTGCATGGCCAAAGTGCCCCTCTTTTGCAAAGATACCCAGGGAGCTTATTTCGCAAAGCATTGACTGAAATTCATGACTTTCTGGACAGGTCATACAGGGAAGGTACTACTCTGAAATAGTCTTTTTCCATGAAGCCAGATTTCTGTGGGCAGATGTTGGGAAAAGGGTACATGATTTTACCTTAGGAGTTAAGTAATATAATGAAATTAATTTACTCTTTCTGTCAACGTTTTAATGCTGAAAGAGATCAGTTTCAAAGCCCTTTAATTAATCAGAAATATAGTTAGGGAAGGGCATGAAATGCTTTGAAGATGATGGTTGTAAAGGAACAGGCTTGAAATCCCAGACTATGAGCACCGTTCCATCCAGTATCTAGGTGGGAGAAAGGTATTTTAATGAAAGCAAGATAAGGGATTTCTAAGGTCCTATCCATTTTGACCCTTCTCTCTCCCAAGTGTTCAAAGTATCATACTTATTTTACTGAACCTATTTGTTCTTCCTGTCCTTTCCTGAATTTTCTGTATTTAACACAGCATAAGACTGATCTTTCTCTTAAAATTTTAAACTTAATTAAAATCTGTTGAGGAAGATTGTTCTCTAAGGGTCTCCCATGTGAAAAGGAAAGGTTAAAGGGTCATGGCTAGACATTGCCAACTAATTTAAAGAAGCGAAATTGCTGAAGAGGCCAGGAAAACTCCTTCCATTGAGCCACTGATGTAAATATTTGGAATGTGACAGTGTCTATGTGATATTTCTAACCATAGCTGTAATGGTCACTAGTACCAGTTTTACCCTTTTGTTTATATCTATGTGTATATTCCAGGTGAGATCTATGTTCTGCTATCCTCACTAGTTTGCATTATATCTGCAATTCTGTATGATATTCATGTCTGATAAGGCAGGGCTCTTTGAGACTCTGTACTGTACTACCAATGAAATTGAAACAATTGATAGAGTGGAAGTGTATCCTACATGGTTTCAACACAAAGAAGTATTTCCAGAAAGCAGGAACCCCTGGGAGGAGATGAAGTTTTCCACTTTCCCTTTCTGTTTCACTTCTGCTTCCTTTTTCCCTTCTCCTTCCCCTTTCCCTTCCCTTTACTCTTATCCTTCCCTTTCTTCCTTCTTCCTTCTTCCTTCTTCCTTCTTCCTTCTTCCTTCCTCTTCATCTTATCTTTCCTCACTATTTCGTGGTTTTCTGGTCTAGAGATGTGTTGAAGCACTAATTTGGTTTACTGATTGGCAGCTGTTCTCTGTGTGTGATGACTGAAATTTTCTCTTATGTACTTTAGTTCTCTGTTATAAAGCTATAAATCTTGGTTAAATTATGTTTTATAAAGTGCATGAGATATTTGAAATTCTGGAGAGGAAGACACCCTGCATATGCCAAAAGCCATAACTATCACGACTTAGCTCTTTCTGAATTCTCTGGATGACCACATTCATAGAAGGGTATTTGGGAATTTGTGCATCACTGTTCCTAATTTCACTGTTGGTAACTTTGCATTAGTAAGATTTCAGTGGATACAGATCTCATACCATTAATTCTGGCTTTAGACGACATATCAGTAAACTCATAGTTACCAGAGTAGCTTAGCATCCATTCTTATTTGTATCACATGCTATAAAAGGAAAGTTTTGTTGAACTGAACAGTGACAGAAAACTGATGAAAATCTTACAGCCTACAAATTATATTCACCCATAAGATATTTCTACTTGGATTACATTGCTTTTTCAGCCATCCCTGAATTCTTCTGTTCTTGGATAGCTTGGTTTTCAAGATCTTTCCAGTGGTCTGAGTAGTCCATTTTCAAACATGCTTGCCCTTATTGGTTAGAATTTAGGCATTCATATTATCTTGATGTCACTGTTTAGCATAGTTCGGGTTTTTAATTAAGGAGGGCTCCATCAGCCACAGAAGTGATTCTTTTACAAAGAGGTGCTTAGACCTTCTTCCTCTAGACCCAACAGAACAAATCAACTGGCTAGTTTGAATACTGGCAACTTTTTAAAGCCACTTAAGAAGTTTGACACGCTTCTGTGATCCACATCTAAGAATGAACAAACCCTGGAAAAGCTCTCTTGCTTTGGGCTTTTGGACAGGTAACTTGGCGGCCTGCGGTGCGGCCCAGTGGGGCTGGGCTGGGCCTTGCTCAGCACAGCCCGGCCGGGTCGGCCACAGCACGTCTTGGCTGAGATCTCAGCCGCTTCTGCTCGCTGGACACCCGGCGCAGCACCCAAGTGCAAGCCAGGCCGGCCAGGAGACAGCCTGAACCGTGTGGCCCTGTTCCATCCATGGTCCTGCTCCGTGCGGGCAGGTCAGCGGTGCGGCTTGTCCAGGCCGGCCCCTGCCTAGTGCAGCCAAAATTAATCTGAGGCCACTGCCCAACAAGGATCATGTGACCAACAGCGATAAGCGAATTCCAGCTGCAAGGCCCGGATGAGATTGACTCTTTTAGTGCTGTAAGATTCCTTCAGAACAGATGAAGCCAGAACAGATTGAAGACATCAATCCTCTCCCGAATCAAAGGAAAGGGAAAGGTGAAGGCACGTAAAGAAAACACCATAGAGACACCAAAGTCAGTGAAGAGGGAAGAGCTGAAACCCAGAGAGGAGAAAGCAGAGATGCTTCAAACCTAGAAGCTGAAATTCTGTTGTAAAGCTATGGTGATGAACTATGACACATCAGAGTACCTGCTGTAATTTCGTGAAAGCATGGGGCGTGGAGCATTCAAACTGCAATTTTGAGCAAAAGTACCTGTGCTGAAGCAAGCAAATGTTGAAGTAGCTGTGATTTGATGAGAAGATTGAACAGAGAGAGATGAAAGTGATGAAGACCCTTGTTCCCAGGGAAGAAGAAGACCTCTGTTCCTAGAGATGAAGATGCTCCCAGAGATAGCTGAAGAGAACCTTTTTTTCTGAACAGCTTGTCCTTAAAATGGTACCTCAGTAGCTAAAGATTGAATGCTCAGAAGCAGCTGTGGGGAAAGCTGTAAGTCGGGGGAAGGGACTGTCACATGCGAGCAGAGAACCAACCCAGGCGGCTGTCTTGCTGTGACATTGAAGCCATGAGAGAGCTGTTTCTTGTGGAGATGTCTCCATAGCATGAGCAAGAGAGACTCCTCTCCCTAAGTGAACTGAAAAAAGATTACTATAGAGGTGGTAATCTGACTGAAAATCTCAAGGGTTGTCTTTTTACGTTGTCAGTAGGAGAAGGGAGAAAGGTGGGGGGAAGAGAAGTGTTCTGAAGGTTTAGTCTGACTCTTCCTTTTTTTATTTTAGTTCTGTTAATAAACTTCTTTATATTCTTTTAAGTTTTGTGCCTGCTTTGTTTTCTCCTAATTCTTATCTCACAGAAGGAAAATAAGGAAGTAATGGATTTCAAACCGAACCACTACACTTGACTATATTTCAATGATGCCTGTGTTGTTACCTTCAGGAAGGATCTTTGAGGGCTACCTGCTATGATTCATATCTCATAAAATTCTTCACTGGGCTGAAGTCCACTGTGAAAAAGACGCAAAACCAACACTTGAAATTCCTTCTGATGAGGAAATACTGTAAGCTGGGAAAAGCCAATGTAGTGCTTCATATCTCAAGCAAAAAGGCAAATTTTTGTCAGCCAAGGCAGAGGAGATTTAGAACCACATTTTTTCAGGAAGCAGCAGGGAGGGGTGCTCTTTGGGGGAAGCAGAGCCAAGGGCAACTCCAACACAGGGCAGGGCAGGCCAGGGTAGGGCAAGGGAGGGCAAGGCAGGAAATGACCCTAACAGGTGCAGTTCACCCTCAAGGGAAGAGAATGACCAGGCCAGTTCCCTCATGGTGGCCAGGACTGGCCAGGATTCTGATTGAGACCAGGAGGTCAAGTCAGGGAGTTGAATCTGTGAGTCACAATCTGCATCAGCACAGTATGTCACCATGTGCTGGCACAGCTGCAAAGGCGCCTACAGAAGGTGGGGGAGTGGGGGCATTATTCATAGCCCTTTCTCACAGTTGTAACCCAGATCCAGGTAGCCTTGTCTTGTCAACGATGGCCTTAGGTGCAGGCAGTAAAACCCTTTTGATTTCTATGCATATGCGCACTGAGGGAGGTGACACGTCCTTTCAATAACTGTTAAACTTATCCCAGCAATGAATTAATCACATTGTTGTCATTGTCACTGAGCAAGGAATAAAACCCCTTCCAAGGATGCCTCACCTCCACAGTTTCTTGAGAATAAAATCAAGGATTTGATCATCTTCTGAGACTGTACAGAATCTTGTAGTGGTATCGTCAGAAGATTTACACAGAAAGGCAGAAGGTAATTCTTGAAGGGATCTCAGTATGTTTAGTTGGTATGGCAATATCATATTGAGCTTTGACTAGTGAAAAGTACCTGCTTGTCCTCACACCACTGTTATTGCCCATCTAGCACGTCTTTACCCCTTTTCCCCTTTCATTTCTACTTTTACTCTCTACCTTTTGTCTCTTTATCCATTCTTTCCCCCCAGGAAAATATAAAAAAACAATTCCTGATGCCCCATTTTCTTGAACACCTATCTTATTCTTAAGCCCTGATGTCTTAGCTTAAACTAGAAGCCAAACGTCATCAAAGAGCACATCAATTAAAATGTGACTAGCTAACCTTCAGTGCAGTTTGGGCTTGCATCAAATCTGTGGTACTAACAAGAATACATGGGTATATTGAGAACAATTTATACATACCATGACTGTGTCAGGGCTATTAACTTATCACATCTACCACTCAGGACTCGGTTGAACACAGGGTTGGAGTTGTTGGGTAGGAGTGAAGTGGAATGACTCAGTCAAAGCAATGTTGTAAGTTTACATCCTTCATAGCAATGAACTTGTTTGCAGGTATGAAAGAAGTGTTTGGTTTAAAACCCATTTTCTTTATAAAGCAATTATTTGTAAAGGGCTGCTTCTCTTTACTTTGAATCACAGTGATAAGTCTTGCCCCTAGTAACATCACTCACAATACAGTCACCATCTTATATCCATGCCATCCATTAGGTGAAATCCTGCTGGATAAAAGAAATAAAGCTGTTCAAGGAATAGATTTACTGTACACCAAGGCAATGAATTAAGAAGTCTCCAAACTCTCTAGTGTATTCTATATTTCCTGGCCATTTAGCACATCTCTTAGAAAACTAACAAGAAAAATCACTTTCTTCACCCCAACTTGTAAAGGCAAATTGAATCTAAAATAAAAATAGGATGCATAAATTCTTTTAAAAAATGCTGATGCAACATCTCTCTTCTGATTTTTTATCTTTTCACTGTCTTATAGCAAGCGAATGCATTCACTGAGAGTAGTTTATGGTGTTGTGCTTTCCCTGAATTTCTGTGCATGTCAAAAGAAGTACTATGCTAAAATTCTAGAGATGTAGATTCAGTTCCAGGCACTTTGATAGACTTCTTATGTGACCTTGTACAAAATGACATGGTGATAGATTTGATAAAGTACTCAGAATTTATCACTTAAGTTAGATTTTTCATAAGGTTTGGCTTACACTTTTGAGATACAGAATAAAGCAAGTGTCATTTTCTTCCTTGGGTGCTGAACTACTCTGAAAACCAGGCCAAACATTTCACAGAGCAAGCCATTAGAGACTATCATCTTTGAGTGCTAACAGCCACAGAACCTGGTTTCTCAGAAATCTGGCCTTGGCCTTTAGCGCCTACCATTTTGTGCCACAACTTGCCACTCAAAAAATGAGCTTCCTTTTCACTTTCCATCCCCCTTTTTCTTTTGAAGCCTGTGAGAATCTGTTTACAGCCAAATGCATTGGCTACACCTAGTACAATTCTTCCAGTTGTTGCCATTAGACACATTTTATTATCAATAATCAGGAAATTAGAAATCTGTGATTCTAAAAGAAATTCAATAGCACATATAAGCAGCTATCAAACACACAAACAGACTGCTCAAATTGAATGTATTGAATACTTCTAGCGAATACTTTAACCCAACACAAAACAGCGGAAATATATGTTGCCTTGTCAGAGAAACCTTGACTTTTAAAACTTATTGAATTTTAAGGAGGTCTGGTAGAGTCACATTTATATTTTCATTTAAAGACAAATTTACATTTAATATTGTAATGTTTGATAATTCTCTGTTGCATTTATTTCTGTTAAGTGTACTGCCTGAGGTTACTCTAGTGAGTGAAGTAGCAAGATTGTCCAAAATGTGTTTATGGTCCATTTCATTTTGTGAAATATTCATGGAACATGAATTCTAAATTAGAAACCATCAGTATCCACATTATAAACCTTCCTTTAGGATCTACATTTGAAATATTGGAGTTGTGGAGAAAAAAACTATCTTGCACATGAACCTCACACTGCAGCTATGTCAGTAAATTGCATGTTCTGAGCTGACTCTGATGTCATCTATTAAAGCCCTTGAAGTCAGGATTTTTGCAGAATTGTTCAACCCAGTCTGGTAAATCCCTAGAGTTTCTGTAGTTCTGTTATTCACCCTGTTCTTTATCTCCTATCTTACATTATTCAAATCGTATTTTTATCAGTCCAGTAGTTTATGAAAAAATAAAGAAAAGATTGAATTAACTCCTTGCTTAATTGCATACATGTTCATTATATTTACTGACATGTTAATTCACTTGAATTTGAGGGTGTTTTAAGGACTTTAAATGCATTAGACATTGAGGTCAACAACAGAAATAAGAACTTAGAATAGCCTGTGGCTGAATAATTCATCACATTAATTTTTTTTAAATTTTAGAATGCTTTGTTAGCATGTTGTGCTTGTCTTTCAAGTTCCTTTAAGCAGATACTGGTATAGTTTAAAATAGAATTCTGACTCAGCTGTGTGTGTGTACCATGATGTTCAATACATGATGGTGAACTCTAGTAGTGAACCTCATAACTGAGTTAACTTTGATTTGTTTAATATTAGGTACCTAGAAATAAGTTATGTTGAACATTTTAAATTTGAACATTTGGATTCTGAACATTTTACATTTTCATGTAAAGTGAAATGGTTTTTGAATATTTTAAATTTTCAGGAAAAAATATTTTCACGAAGCATGGAAAAAAATCAAAGAAGAAATTTAGTGATGAGAATAGCTAGCAAAAGAAAGAATTACTTTCAACAATACTTGAAGAATACCTTACAGAGTCTTGAAATCAGCTAAAGATGTTTTGGAGAAGGGAGTGGATGGAAAAATTTGACCCTCTTGATTTTTAGTGCTGCTACATGCATCAGATGCTTAAGTTCTGTATTACTTAGTCCATGGTTTAATCATTGAATAACTGATTTTGAACTGTGCAACTTTATTTTTTGTTAAACTTCATATAATATGTCTTGGACAGGTGTACTCTTCATTGGGTGAAAAACTTGCTGGTCCAGTGGGTTGTGGTGGATGGGCCTAAACACAGTTGGTAGCCATTGACTAGATTTGTTCCAGGGCTCAGTGTTGCAGCCGGTCCTCTTTAAAATCTATGTTGGTGGTTTGGGTGAGGGGATTGAGTGCATCCTCAGTAAGTTCATAGATGACACCAAGTTGGGTGACAGTGTTGATCTGATAGAAGATAGGAAGGGTCTACAGAGAAATCTTGTAAGAGTGCGTTGATGAGCTGAGGCCAACCGCATGAGGTTCAACAAGGTCTTGCCTTTGGGTCATGACAATCCCAGGCAGTGCTACAGGCTTGAGTTAGAGTAGCTTGAGAGCTTCTCAGCAGAAAAGCACTTGTGCATGCTGATTGACAGCCAGCTGGATATGAGCCATCAGTGTGCCCAGGTAGTGAAAAAGGCCAAAGGCATTTTGGCCTGTGTCAGCAATAGCGCAGCAAGCATGACCAGGAAAGTGATTGTACCCCTGTACCCGGCTATGAGGAACCAATTTAATTTGATTTAATTTGATCCTGCCCCAGCACCCACTCACCTCATGTCCGGCTGCCTGTCACTGCAGGAGGTCTGCTTGTGCAGCTGCACCTCTCTGAGAGCTGTCCAGGCTCCCTGCTGGCAGGGAGCATGCACACATCACCTGCTGGGTGGATGCTGAGAGCACACTCCGAAGTTCTCTTTCTCCTCTCTCTCTCTCTCTATTCCCACCTCTATTCTCTTTTTCCTTCTTCTTCCTTCTCTTCTGTCTTTTCTGTTCTTCTTTACTAAGGCAACGCACCTTTTAGTTACCAATAAATGGTTCTCAAATACAATATTTGCCTCATTTGGCTTAATTCCATCCTAGAACATCCATTTTAAAAGAACTCCCTGCTGTTCCCCCCAACGGAACACGACACTGGTGCTGGTGAAGCCACAGCTTGAGTAACGTCTTCACTTTTGAGCTCCTCACTACATGAAATACATTGAGGTGCTGGAGCATGTCCAGAGATCACCAACAAAGCTGGTGAAAAGTCTAGAAAATATGTCCTATGAGAAGCAGAAAAAGGAGCAGAGGTTGTTTAATCTGGACAAAAGGAGGCTCAGGGGGGACCTTATAGCTGTTTATAATGACTTGAAAGGAGGCTGTAGTAAGGTGGAGGTCAGACTTTTCTGCTGTGTCTCAAGTGAAAGAACAAGTGGAAATGGCCTGAAGATGTGCCAGGGGAGGTTCAGATATTAGAAAACAAACATTTCACTAAAAGAGTGGTTAGCCATTGGAATAAGTTACCCAAGAAAGTGATAGAACCACAATCTCTGGATGTGTTCAAGCCTCTAGATGTGGGGTCTGGATGTGGCACTTGGGAATATGGTTTAGGGGTGATCATGGCGGTGCTGGGTTGATGGTTGCACTAAATGATCTTGAAGGTCTGTTCAAATCTTAATGGTTCTGTGAATGTTCTGCAAGTAGTTGAGTGCATGTCTGCGATCTTTTCTGCTAAACAAGAAGTTTGAGACAGAAAGTGCCAAAAAAATTGCCTATTTTTTTTTTTTTTCACTTGGTGTTATAGAAAAAAGTTTTTCGTACTTTCAAAGAAATCATTTAATTTTTAAGAGCTTGTTTGGTGTTCATTATAATACAAACACAGAGACTTGTGAATCTGGGGGAAGAAACAGGAGGTTTCGTTCCTTTCTCTGAGGAGATCTTAACTTCATCACAGCAAAGATTCCCAATCATGACTATATACGGGTCTCTGAGGTAGGGTGTTCTCAGTTACATCCGCTCATATTCTGTTTCGCTTTGCATGAATAATTAAATTGTGAACCAGGGAACAAAATCTGACTATCCCTGCTCCCAGATAAGAGTCCGAACTTCTAGGCTGGAGAATACTTCCTCCCTTTACATGCACACAAATATTTATATATGTAAAGCTATCTACAGAGAAAACTGAAAGGTCCAATCTTATTTCAAGGATTTGGGATACTTCCCAGGGAGGAAGAGGAAACTAGAAAAAGTTACTGACCCCTTCTTTAGCACAGCCCATATATACTGGATGGTGATAGAATGACTGTTATTGATCAAAGCCTCTCTTAGAGATTGTACATAAAGATACCTTCTCTGGGTTTTTGACTTTTTGTTGCTTGTTATAAATCATTTAGTAAATTATAAGGGTCCACACAACAAAAAACACTTAAAATACTTTTCTGAATGAGAGATTAGTCTGTGTATACCATGATCCTGTCAATATAGTCCTTCATGTGTTCTCTTGTTCCATTTTGGGTCTGAACAGACATGTCTTTCACTTTGCTCAAGGGTCTTGATATTCATGAGCCAAATTAATTGAAGCTTTTCTTTCTAGCTGCATTTTTAGATAAAATCAATGGCCTAGCTTTAGTAGATGAAGACTTGCATTTTCACTGAGTATTCATTTATTCTCTCATTTATCAACAGATACATTTTATTTAATATTATTTAATACACTTTCACACAATATTCAGCATTACTGGTATAAGTACAAAATAAATGAACTGACCAAAGCCCCCTTTCTGCAGGTATGTTTTATGTTCCCTAATAAAGTTTATGTTTATCATTTTCATGGGTCATATTAATACTTTGCAAAATATATTTTGTTCCACAGATGAAAGATGCATTAGTAAAGAGAGTTTTCTCATACGAGTTCATTAGAATGAAAATGGAAACTGAGTTAGGAAAATAAAATATCTAGGCTGTGAAATAAATTAGGGACTTCATTAAAAAAAGTTTTGTCAAAAAAGATCACTGGAAATAAACTTTTTCTTATGTATTCTATTTGGTGAATTAAGTCTATTGCTGGAAGCACTTTACAAAATATTTTCCACCCCGAGTTACAACCCATGTGTCAGAATACAAGAAGTGCTTTCTGTTCTTCTCTCACAGAAGCTCTGTTCAGACAGCGTGAAAGGGTTTCCAATGCTCATTGAACCTCTTTTGAAATGGAAGCTTTTAGTTAGTAATAGGACTTTGGGCTTTTCTTTTTCTCACTGAAGACATATAACGCTTAAAACACACCTGGCGAAGTAATAATCTGGTTACAGAAATAAATAGACCCTACTTCAGAGTTGTGCCTTTAAGAAATCTTTATTGCATCTGACACTGGAGTGTCAGATGTTTACTACTGGTAAAGAAATAAACACTTTTTGACAACCTACAAGTGATAGGAAGAAAAGGTGGAGGCCAGAGTGTGCTTTAAATAATTCAAAATCTAATTTGTGAAAACAAAAAAAAGCTAAAAGGACAAACTTGAGAAATTATATTGCACAACAAAATATGTCTCTTTCAGGATAATATAGTCATTTACTTAGGAGGCACTTATGGTACAATAGAAGCATTTTACTTAAATATGTCATCTACTGATTTTTGTTACAATTCTACCACGTAATTGTGAATTCTTGTATAGATGTTTCAAAAAAGTTTTCAGCAAATAAGAAATTAACTCTTGAATCATGCTAAGGTGTCATACTTGTCTTGTTTGTAAATAAATGTGTCTGCACAATGAGGTTTGGGTGGGGTTTTGGGTTGTGTTTGTTTTTTTTTAATTTGGGAACTTCATGTGAAAGAAATCTCTAATTTATAATAATTATTTAATTAATTCTACAAAATTAAACCTTGAAGAGCATTGCAGTACAGAAGATATTCAATCATTCCAAAGAATAAAATAATTACAAACAGCCTGCTCATGGTGTGTATCTTTTACACTTAAAAAAAGGATAGAAATAAGCACCAAAATTTGTTTGTTGTTCATGGGTTTATTTTTATGTTTTATCTGTGTCAAGCAGATTGTTAACCAAGAGTCATTTTCCAGGTGATTTCTGTAGTCTATAAAGGAGACCATTTTTCCCCCTCAGCTTTCAGTATTTTCAAAACCCCAGAGTAATCTGTTCCTTCCAAAGAAATATTCCTTTCAAATGACTGATGAATGGAGGCATCCATCAGCTTGTAAGTAATTGACAACTGGACATTTTAACAGAAGGAATGCATAAAGCAGCACTATAGAAGAGCTGAACAATTCAGTATTTTTTGCCACTAGTGATAATTAGATGTTACAGCTCAGTGGTGTGGTGAATTGTTCAGCTCCAAAAGGTATTTCACCAATACAATAATTCCAGATGCATATCTGTCATGTGTCCAAATCATTATCTGCACTTCTCCCTCTAGAAAGGAGCAACAGCAGAAATAAACCAGGGAAGAACCAACAGAATGAACTCAAGAGATTAGGAGTCATTTGCATTTCAGGTGGATTGCCAGAGAAATAAATTTTTCTAAATCCTATATTCTTGATCTTGAGATTGTAGTGCTCTTCTCATAAATGGGAGAAGAGTGGTCTTGCCTATTCTTTCAGCAGAAACACAGCATGATTTTTCTTGAAATGCAGTATGCAGTGAACTATAAATTGACTGTATCTCTGTGTCTGTTGGGTGAAATTTTTATGTATTATGTGAAGGAGAAATCATTTTGAGTATGAGCTACCCAACTATGTCAGTTAAAAACCTAAGAGTAGAAGTATGTTAAGACTATTAGAGCTAACCATATAGCCTCTGTCTGACCAAGAACAAATATTCAGATGATTTTCCATCAAGTATGTAAATTAATGCATTGTTTTATTCCCTATTTTTGAGAGTATTTATGAGTGTAGCAGAAATAATAAAAATACTGATTTCTTATAGAAGACTTCTGTGTTTGCTGTGAAAATTATCATGCAGATTTAGAGAAATCATTGAAACATGTCACATTACTATAATCTATGTAATTTCAGAGAGTGTTAAAACACCAAAACCATTTATGTCCCTTACAAAATTTGCAGATTCCACCAAATCTCAGCTGCTTCTAGAGCAAGAAACAGTAGGTTAATGTATAAAACAGTAATATCATTTTCTTGGGACCTGGAGTGGTAACAGATTTTGTTTCAGGATGAAGAAAAAGTTTTTAAGAAGACGTTCAATTTTCTGAGTTATTTCACGATTTATTATTTATTATGTGACACAGAAATTGTGAGGTACAATTCCTTATTGGGTGTGATTCAATAGTTCATTGTGAAAAATAAAAGCTTTCTATAGATTATTTTAATACCTTTCAGAAATCACTCTTTTTCATGGCCATGTATTTTGTTTCTGATTATTCAGGGAGGTTCTTGAGCTCATGGTTCAAGAATCATAGAATGGTTTGGGTTGGAAGGGACCTTTAAGGTTCCAATCTCCCTGCCACAGAGAGGGACATCTTTCACAAGAACAGGTTGTTCAAGGCCCATCCAATCTGGCCTTGAGCACTTCCAGCTTCCCGGAGCAAACTGTTCCAGTGCCTCACCACACTTACTGTAAAAAAATTCTTCTTTATATCTGATCTAAATCAACTCCTTTTCATTTTAAAACCATTACCCCTAGATCTGTTATTACAGGGACTGGTAAAAAGACACTCCCCATCATTCTCGTAAGCTCCCTTTTTATATTGAAAGGCCACACTTCCTTTGTATAATCAAGGTTTGAACAACTTTAACTCTCTCATCCTTTATGCACAGGACAATTAGTCCAGCCTTTTTGACCATTTTCAAGGCCCTCATCTGAGCCCTTTCTGACACATTCATGTTTTTCGGTGCTGAGAGCCCCAGAGCTGGATGCAGTAGTCCAGGTGAGGTCTTAGCAGTGCGGAGTAAAGGAGGAAAATCATCTCCCTCAACCTACTGGCTACACTTCTTTTGCTGCAACCCAAGATACTGTTGGCTTTCTGGGCTGCAAATACACTTTGCTGCCTCATGTCCGATTGTTACTTGGTCAGTATCTCCAAGTCCTTCTCCACAGGGCTGCTCACAATCCATTCATACCCCAGGCTTTCCTGATACTGGGGATTGTCTCAACCCATGTGCAAGACCTTTCACTTGACCTTGCTCAACTATCAAGTTGTTCACCCACTTCTCAAGTCTGTCAAGGTCCCTCTGCATATCATCCCTTCCCTCTAGTACATCAACTGCCTTCATCTTGGTGTAATCCATAAACTTGCTGAGAATGCAAATAATCTCACTATGTCATTAATAAAGACATTGAAGAGCACTGGCCTCAGTACAGACCCCTGAGGGGCACCATATGTCACTGATCTCAATTTGGACACTGAGACATAGACTGCAACACTTTGGGCAGGGCCATCCCATCAATTTCTTATCCATCTAACAGGTCATCCATCAAACCCATATTTCTCCAATGTAATAACAAAATGTGGGTGGCATCATTTCAAGTCCAGATAGAGGATATCATTAGCTCTTTCCTTACACACCAGCTCTGTCATTCTGCATAGAAGGCCACCAGCTTACTCAGATACGATTTGCCTTGTTGAACCCATGTTTGCTGTTTCTAATCACATCTCTGCCTTTCATGTGCTTTGCCTGGCTTCCAGGCAGGTCTGTTCCATGATATTATGAAGCATGGAGGTGAGGCTGACTAATCAGTAGTTTCCAAGGTCCCTTTCTATATCCTTTATAATAATGGATGTTGTCTTCTCTTTTCCAGGCATTGGGAATTCATCTGATTGCCATGACTTTTCAAATACAGTGGAACGTTCTTCTTCAGTAAAACTTTCTAAATTTCTGATGCTCATTCATGGCATCAGTATTGGAAACCTAAAGGTAATTATGTACTGACTCTTCACAGAAAGAGTACCTGTAAGTGTAACTGGAATACACACTACTTCTCCAAGTACATGTCCAAACATACTACTACAGCAGTAGGTAGCTGTGCAAATGTTGTACACGGTATCCCTGTTCTTCATCTCCCTACAAGGCAGCTGCATACTTGCAGGAAGAGGTGGGTTGTAAAGCTATTTTTGCCATTCTTGTTGAGATATGGGTAGACAGAGCCAACAGGACTAAGAAGAGCAACTTATTCTTGAAATTAAGGTTTCTGCGATTCATGATAATATTTATCCTGTATTTTGTAGATTGAGGTTAAGAAAACGGTCATCTGAATCATACTTTTTTCCTATTTTCTCATTTGGATGAAACACTAGAAAGTGAAGAGGTAAAGAACAGATTTGTTGTTGCTACAGGCTATATTCTATGCACCACCAATGGAGGCTAAAAAATATTTTAAAAGTTCAAAAAAGTTTCAGTTTCTCAGAATTCAAAATGTGTTGTGAACGCTACTTTTCCATTTTTCAGAATATTCTTGTCTTTAGTAGGCCCCTTTGGAACAGCTTAGATCTCCAGGTTAAAAGTTTCATGGAAATATATGATTTTAGGTTAATTTTTTCCGGAATGTCAGTTCAAGGTTCAATTACACTCTTGAGGAATAACTAAGTATTTCAATTCACCCTGGTGGGCTTGCTTTTGTGCCATGTTTTATGTTACAAATAAATTCAGGTGGAAATTGTCATATGAAATTTTTAACAGAAAAGTTACTTGGAAATCTTCTTCCAAGAACAATATTACTACTTTTGCACAAAAGTTTTTCTGAATTTAGAAAGATGTGTCTTACATTAAATAGCAACAAAACAAGAACCCTCAAAAATATTTTCCTTGTTTCGCTGTTGTACTTTTGCATTTATTTGTTTGACTACATTTATTAGGGCTCAAGATTCAGTACTGACACTGGTGTTTGTGTAGTTACTAGCTGAGCATGGGCTCAATCACAAGGTCATACCACATTTCTTGTAAAGTTTCTAAATATTGTTAATAATAGATAAGAAATGTGTTTGGTGCTAATCTTGTATGTCTTTTATTTTTTCTTAAAGAACACAAAGACATTAGTCTTCTGTCTTTGCAAACATAGATACTTGCAAAGGATACCTGCAAAGATAGCAAATACATAGTAACAAAGGGAAGTCTCACAACCTCTGAAGTTAAATTTATGCTTTCAGTCTCAACATTTCTCTTCGATGAATTTCTTCATTTCTCACATAAGTCCAGTGACACTGAAATAGTCCAAAGCATTTTAGACAAAATGTGCAGAAGTGGAACTAAGGACTGTGTACTTATTAAACTAATGAATGATTCAGGCAATAAGAAACTAAATGTCAAAGGCTTTACTACAGATTAAAGAGCAGGTCTGCCTCTCAATAATAGCAACCTAGTTATGAGTAAGGTTCTGATGTATTGTGGAAAAGCAAAACTATTTCACACTAACTTTCTTCAATAACTGTGTTCTCTTTTTGGCTATACAGAGTAAGATTTTAGTACAGGAAATCTGATCCATGTAGATTACATCATTCAAAACCCATACTAGCACACAGTCACTTTACTCAAGTGATTGATCTCTAGCATTCTGCCACTTGGCCAGTTTCTACAGACCTGTTACTGGGAAAACATCTGTGCTACCTCTTTTCATCTGCATCAGCATATGTTGGGCAATGAAGCACAAAATTTGCAAATAGTTTCCTTAATTTTAATACACCATTGTAAACTACACTCTGCTTTTATCATCTTTCTTTTCTCTGCCCCACCCCATGTAAGTATTCGGTTGCATTCCATAGCTCAAATTGAGAGGAGAAAAATGAAAACCAAATATTTAACTTTGAGCAATTGTTCTCCATTACTAAGATTGTCTGGAAGAATATATGAATATATAAAGTTGGCTTAAACCTCAGCAGGAAAAATGTCCTGTATACAGACAGTGTAATTAGTTTCTTGAAGCCTTGCCTCTAGCTTTATACTTGATCAGTTATTTCTTCAGTGAAGTAATATTCTGCATGGTTAGACAAGGTCTTTAAAGCAATTACAAAAGGTTAATTGTACCAAATTAGCATATCTAATACGATACTAATGTCACAATATGTGGTGAATAACAGTAGTTTTATCCACCATATGTATTTAATTGCCATATCTATTTGTCTAAGTATTTCTGAACACAACCCCCTGAATATCTGCAGCTGAATAGTTTAATTTTTTGTAATCAGTATTTTCTTCCAGTAAATTGTGAATATTCAGTTTCTTTCTATATTCTTTCTTTCTTTCTATACTGTGCAAACCTTAACACAACTGTTAATCTGCAACTTTATTTCTACAACAAAATAGTACAGGTGATTTGGCCATTACAACTTTGCATCTCTTGAATATACATTTTTTAAAAAATGCAGCTGACTTGCTAATTAATTTCAGTGATGGCACTAGGTAGGCTCAATAACCTAAATTTCACAATGTTTAAGATGGAACATTTAAGCATCCTTTAGCATGTGCTTGCTCTTTTTTATTTTTTTAATCTTAGTCTGAGAAAAAGACATGACAATTTATTAGAAGATATTGTACGGGAAAAATCCTAAGATTTTCTTTCTGTTATATTAAGCTAGTCCACTGATGATATCCCCAGTGATAGCCATGGCCAGAAAGGGAAGTGTGAGCTAGATGTGAGCAGGAAACAATAGTGAAACACAAACCAAGGTTTTGTTTTGCAAAACTATGTTAGTCGTATGGCAATGCTAGCTTACCACAAAAGTTTCTGTCTATGATTTTCACCATATTTTGAAGGATGGTGAAAAAGTCAAAATGTAATATTATTTTTGAACACTAAAAACTATTAGGAGGTGAAGGGAAGGAGACAATGACAGTGGTCTTTAACTGGGAAAAAAAGAGCTTTCAGAATTTGTTTTCACAAATATCTTTGGTGGTAGAGGGGAGAAACCTAGATGAAGTAAGTTCAGATCAAGTGGAACACGACTGAAAACCAGAGAATTAAAAGCTAATAAAAAAAAAAAAAAGAAAATTAAAGACTATAGATGGGAAGATGATGTTTGGAATAAGATCAGAGGAGTTACAGAAAACAGAGAAGGCGGGAAAATGAATGAAATTTTCCTTTAAGTGAATTTTGATTTAACAGATGCTTAAAAGGACAAAATAAAGATTGCAAAGAATTGTTTTCAGAATATAATGAATCATGTAATGAAAACAGAAGAGTATTCTCATAACTTTTGAGAAGCACACTTTGTAGCTCATGACAGGTGCAGGTGTGTTGATGATATTTGACATGTAGTGTCAACATGAATGCACTCCTATCAGTAGCACTTTAAAATGCCTCTATTTTCACAAGGAAAATGAGGGCTAATAAGTCACCAGCAACTGTTAACAATGACAGTTGTGATCCAAAGAGTCACTGGACTTTTTTGACAGTTCTGTTGCCTGACTCTATACTGAGCAGACTGAGAGAGCCATAAGGATGCCTAGATCCTCATGATTTGTGGCTGCTGGAAAGGCACCAACACAAAAACAGTCCCATAGAAATTGCAAGTTTAAACAAGAGCTTCTACAAATGAGATTTTTTGATGGATTTTCACCTGCAACAAATTGTGTTTAAACCCACTCTGTGTCTTTAGTTATTTAAAATATAGATTACATGTTTTAGATGAAGGTACTTACTGTGAAATTCAATGTGATTTTTTAACTATATTGCATAGTAGTAGTGGTAGAGGGCAGGAGAGTGAGGGGCAGTGGGAACAAGTTGAAACAAGACACTCATGCTGGATATGAGGAAAAAATTGCACAATGAAGAAATGTCCCTTCCAGCCTTATCTATCAAATGTCTGTGCAGACATTTTAAACTAATCTTTGTAAATTTTAAGGTTGTCATTATAATCGTACACTTTTAATCACATTTTCTGAAAAAGTTTAACACTTACTCTTTGAAGCCAGTTTATATAAAAATGGAAATTACTTACATGTCTAAAAAAAGAAACTTAATGAAATTCAAAAGTACTGATCTATTCATGAATTTTTACTTTCATAAACAATATTTTATGAAATTAATTAATTTTATCCTATATTTATTCTGTTTAAATCCATTTAAAAATAGGTAAACATGCTTACACTCTCTCTCTCTTTTCTCATAAAATGAGTAACTTTGTCTAAATTGAGGTTTAAAGCACTAACAAACCTGTGTCTTTTGAGTTTTAGAATATTATAACGAAATTGGTGAGATATGTATGTGACAGGTTGACAATAGCATGAATGATGAAGTACTGGGTGGATGAAAAGGTCTGTGGTTAGTTCAAGTTGAAAGAAAGAGTTAATATGCAGGAAGGCAGGATTGCAAGGGTCCTGGACAGGCTAGAGAAGTGGACTGACAGGAACCTTACAAAAATTTCACCACAGTCATAGAGTGGGTAGGAAGGGATCTTCAGGGGTCACCCCAGCCCCGACTTGCAGCAGGTCCAATGACAGCAGGTGGCTTATGGTTATGATCAGTGCATCCCTAAATATTGCCATTTTTAATCATCCCCACAGTTCCCTTTCAATAGGAAATTCAGCCAGAATTTCCCATGTTCCAGTTTTTGTTTACTTGTATGTTTGATCATGATTGTTGGTACTGTTGTGATGGGGTAGATTAGTATCTTTTTTTCGTTTATTTTTTTCCAAGAAGATTTCACAGTTGTACATAGTTTGAACTGTGGCAGTAATACTACTCTTGATATACACAACCACAAGAGCCTCTGAATGTAATAACAAGTCAATGCTAAAGGAAAGCATGGAGTATTGTTAGGATATTGCCTCCAGCATCTAATGCCCTAGGAATTCATTTATAATTGGAATCCACTCCATCACTTATGTTTTAGTGTTTATTAGGAACTTGAAGATCAATTCATCAAATGCAGGCTGCTGCTGCAAAAAAAGGAGGACACTGCTCGAGGTTCTCTGCTTTATTATAGTGGGACATCAGCACTTAAATGCTTGCAATATAATCTGAGCCTTGTAATTAGTAATCATTCATTACAACCTGAAAACACCACATAGAGCATTTACAGCCCCACAGGACTTAATTCTTAACTGCAGCTAGTGTTGTTTTATGATTCCAATAACTAAAATCTATTGACTGTGATTTTATTATGGTTTGTAAGGGAAGAAATTGAATGTCTCTTCCATTTTCCTCTAGCCTCAGGCAATTGCTGTCTGTTTTATTTTCTGTTACCATTAAAACTGAAAATCTGGAGAGAATTACATTTCTTTGTATTAGATGGCTGATGGAAATTAGCAATGTGCAAGGAATTGATGATACTAAATTAACATATTTAATCTTGAGTATCAAGCTGTAGTGCCCTGTTCATTAATATACTTAAAACCATATGGTTGCTTTTGTTTTTGGTGTCAGTTTAGCTGGGTGGGCAATGCTTAGGCACAACATAAGATACACTTATTGATTCTTAAAAGGTCTTCATTCACACTTGAGCCAAAGCAGCTGGTTGAGGGCTAAAGAGCATTCAAGTCACCCAAATCTCTAGATATTGCTTTCTGCTGTACCATCTGTATCCTATTAAATATTCTTGACTTTTGCCAAGTTTGGCCAATTTATATGTTAAATCGGTTGCTGAAAACAGGATCAAGATTCTTGTGCAAGGAAAAAAACCCCAGTATTAAATTGCAAACTCTTATACATTAATCATTTGTTTTGGAAAAATCCAATTCAAGTTCTTCTGCACAAATAATGGCAGTAAGATGTCAGATTTCTTAGTCTCTGAGACAAAAATAGGAGGGCAAGTGTAATTTCAACACATTTTATTCCCAGAGAAGGGTATCATCTTCAGACCTAAGAGAGGATGTCATCCAATTTCTTGTTAGAAGAGCTAAAAACCACCAGTCCTGTGAAGCAACTGTTGAATCACTTGCATATACTTTTTCATCCAATATATGTTATAACCAAATAAGTCCGAAACTGTTTAGCAAATGATATTTCAGTGCCTTATAATCAACTAAGTATTGAAGTAATCCTGAGTTTCATACATTTAGCGTTACTACTTGATGGTGATAATCTTTATGCAAGCCAGTATTTTAGTCTTCTACTAGTTTAATTTATTGAATTAGGAGGTCAAAAATCTCATCTCTGGATAGGATATTTTTCCCATAAACTGAACACCAGGTGCATTTTTGCACCATGTATTGATTTTGTGTCAGCCATCTCATTGCAGAAGTTGGAATTTGACCATCTCACTAAAATCTACTGAATGCACTAAAAGTGCCTTTTTTTTTTTTTTTTTTTTTTGAGGGGGGTGTTGCTTTTGTCTTTATAAGGATCTGTTCATTCCTGGAAAAATGAGATTTTTAAAAAAAATCTTAAAATTCACTGTATCTGATTTTGTATCCCTTTGCTATTCCTCTATCCAATTTTACTTTTTACGCATTTTAAGTTCTGCCATCTCAGACATTTACATGCTCACTGCAGGATTTGTATATATATTGCCAGCAGTAAGATCTTGCCAAATTCCTCATAAAATAGTTTCAGAGTCCCATTCTTCTCCCTCAGTGCAGTAATACCACAAAGCATAATTTTTTTGCCATTTCTCATTCTTATCTTGAATGAATGTGCATTCATTTCAATGAGAATGCTTCCCTGCTGAGATTTCATGATATGACAATGTAGCCTAACTTCAATGTTAAGTCAGTTACTCAAAAAACTAACTGAATTAAATAACAATGTAGATAATTTCTAATACATGCAAGGGTGTCAAAAATAATTATGCACAGTCTTGCATCTCTGGTTCTCTATTTTACCTGTGAAACTATGAGAAACAGAACACTCAGGTCTAGAAATTGCAGCTACTGTTAATTCACTTTTAAATAAAATTTCAAATTGATTCACTTAAATACTTCTTTATTTGTAACTACTTCTCTTCCCTTCCTCCACCCCAGGAATACAAAAGCTTTGTAAAGGGGAATAGATTGTCATGTTTATTGAAAAAGGGGTAAAAATACAATATTCTTTTCCGTAATGAAGTTTCACAAACTCTTCCTTAATCTGCGTATCAGTCAAGCCTGTACTTGATAATACATGAATGGAGTAAACCTGAAATATATTGACTTTGTTTATTTGTTTGCATTTTTAACTACTTGTTTTGCTTATACGTGCGTGTGTGTGATTAGTGAAAATACTGTGGAGCTGGCTTTTTTAAGTCTGCACTCTTCTTGTAAAATATGGGCAATAACCATATTAAAGGGCTAAAGTCCTTTCTAGGGTCCCAGATTAAATTGCAGCAAGTAGTACACAGATGACTTGTTTTTCTTATTGGATTCTCTACTGCTCATAACAGATTCCTTGTATACAATTAATCCAGATGAAAATATAAATCTTGAAACATATTTGCAAGTAATGACTTCAGAAAATAATGATTAGCTTATTGATTGGTAAATAAAATTTATTATGATTTATGTACAAATTATCAGTAACCAAGAAGAGATGATAACCTTTCCTTTTTAAAACCGGCTTCAAATGAGGAAAAATAAACTTTAAAAAAAAGCAGTAACTGTTGAATTACTCATTTGGCTTTCCAAATGACAAGTCATTGGAAGTCACAGGTAGTTCCAGTGCTCCATGTCAAGTGTTATATCAGAATTCATTAGAATGACGCCACTACTTCATTATTAGGTCTCAACTTTCTAAATTAAATTGGAGTTCTCGGCTCCCTTCATTAGGTGATGATGGCTAATTTTCTCAAATTCTCATAACTATTTGATATTTATGGAAGAATTAGGATGTACTTATATGAATGCCATCTCTGAAATGAAATCATGTCAGGATTTTTGATCTCATATACTATTTCTGCATGAAATTTCATTATTGATATTAGTCCATTTTTTAGAAATCATAACATTTTCTCACAACAGAGGAATAGATTTAAATCACAACAGAGGAATCATTTAAAATCTCTTCATTACCTCAGTGGGACATGGACGGGCCTTAGCATGAAGAAACTATTAACACCTTATCATTACCTTGGTATTCTGTGATCTAACAGTGGCTGCATTTAAGCAATGTTTACTGTAGTTTTACTTCATTAGCTTTCGGTGTTATTTAAAATGATCTCTGATATTTACCTTTAAACAAACAAACAAAAATAAATAAAGACTCACAAAGAGTTTCTAAACTGCTGTTGTACAACAGTCTTTTTTAAGTCTGAGTCTTTCAAAGTAGATTTCAATGAAAGCAAATAGATGAATGATGAGGGGTTGTGGAGACAAAAGTTTCAGCTCAGAAATATCTAGAAAAACTCTTGTTTGCCAAACATCATAAACCTAAATGGCTTAGCTAATTATTTGGTTTCTGAGAGCAATCTTATTGTGTGCTGCATACCAGTACTTTTGGAATTCCACCACTCAGTTGTAGTTTATATTTATAGGTTCCTTAGTATATCAGTAATATTCATAAGAAAAATATTTAAGAGTGATGACTTAGTGTTTCTCTGTCACTCAGTAGCAGCAAAAACCTGGACATTTCAGGTTGCTGTGTGAGGTAAAACAAGACAAATCAAAGAGAATATGTTAGATATTCCCACACTATCAGGTCTGAAAGGTATCTTATCAGGAAAGTCCCAAACTGATTAGGTTAAGTTAGCATGTGTAAATTACCTTAACATGTCTGTCACAAATATTATTTTCATGATACCCAGAACCCAGAGTGAAAAGGCAATGAAATATCACTTAAGAAATTGACCCTTGCTGAAATGAATCACCTCTGCAAATAAGTGTGCCTCCCAAACTGTAATTTTGTAAAGTTTTGTCTTTTAAAACTGGTGTGTAAGCAAGATGCTTGAAGAAGTTAAAAGTAAGATATTTTTATCTTTTCCTATGATAACAGTTACATATATTTAATTCTGTGTCTCTTTCCTAGGCCTCCAACAAGTTTAATTGCATCATCTTTCTTCTGCACTTTCAGAAATTTAAACTTGAATAATTCATACAGCACGGGTCTCATCAAGACTATGTGACGTAGAAATGTATTTTTAGAACACCTGCCTTAATTTAGGTACCAGTAAGACCATGGAATCTCAGGCTTCAAACAGTGAGAAGAGTAAGAATGCTTTCACATATACCGTTATCTTAACTGTTACATGTTACTTAAAGCTTCTATATTAAGGAGCTGCGCTCCTACTTCACATTTTTCACAATAAAGTTGTGAAATATTCAAATCAGTGTAAAGGATCATAAGAAAGTATTCACTAGTAAAAAACCATTTATTTTATTCTAATATCTCTGCTGTCCTAATTGCACTGAATGATTTCCAGGGGCTGTCCAAGTATAGTAAGTGAATATTGTCTTTTCTTGTTGGTGTTATGGCTTGAATTGAACAGTTGCCATTATTCCCTGTGTGTGTGCTCCCAAAGTCTCTCCATTTCAGGCCCCAGTAAAATTACACACGTATCCAAAGCAGTCTTACATGCTAGCTCTAATGCTGGAAGCAGAGCAGAAAAAGCAACACAGACTGTACGGTCTAATTCATCTACCTGTTGTCACAACTAGATCTCTTGTGGAAGCTACGTTGGCTAACCTGTCTTTTACTGTCACACTGCAGTCCACTTGGTGGATACCTAACTGCTTTACAAAAATTATCTGCTCTGGTTAGGTGCTCTAATTTCTAGTTTAAGTTACAAAGTTAAAAAGCTCTAAACCATCAGTGACTATAAATATGAGGTCTGTATATTTCCACCTCTTTCTAGTTGTTTCTATTCTTGTTTATCCTTTGGATATAACAGCATCTGTATTTGTCACTCAATTTCCATTGTGTCACTTTCCTAATGTTTTTGCCCAGCCCTCTATGATTTGACCAGATGGCCATGAGGGAAAAGGATAAACTGACACTAATTTGAACTTCTGTTACTCTTCAAGAATGGTAGAGACAGAGGGAGGAGAGAAGAATAGCAGCTTTAAAATTATAACCTGCTTTTCCTGTTTATTTCCTTCACTGAATTCTTATCAAATGCACTTGTTTGCAAACTAAATCCAGATTTTTCTAGCTGTCAGAGATACATGCTTGTCCTTTCTCTAAAACACAAACTGAGTTCATCTTGTCTCCTGCCTCATCACCCACAATAAATATTCTTGAAAGAAAACTAAACAGCCAGCTTACGATAGTGCACAGAAAAGAATATCACAATGTATCATCCTTGAAGTACTTACAACACTGAATTTTTTGCTAATAAATTAATGTATGCATTTCCTGACATTCCTTGGCATGTGCCCACCAAGCCACTCAGCAGGACAGGCAGGGAGCAAATAAAATGGAAAAAGCCAATGAGTCAAGATAAAGTCAGTTTTATAAAGCAAATATAAAGGCTGCATGCAGAAGCAAAGGAAAACAAAATGTTTGTTCTCTACTTCCCACCAGTAGGTGCTGTCGTTCTACTTCCTGGGAAGTAGGGCTTGAGTACGCATATTGGTTGCTCTGGAAAACAAATGTCAGTAACAGATGTAATCCTCAATTTCTTTCCGCACAAGCCCTACTCCTCTCTCTTAGTTTATTATGGCTGAGTAGACATAATATGGTATGGAATGTCCTCGTGGTAAATTTGGTCAGCTCTCCTTCCAGCATCTTGCCAAACCCCTGCCAACTGATGGACTGCTGGAAAGGCAGAGCTGATGCTGTGCCAGTGCTGCTTAGCAGGAGCCAAAACACTGGTGTATCATCTACATTCTTTCAGCTACCAATGCAAAGCTGGTGAGGGCTGCTATGGGAAAATGAACTCCAGCTCAGCTACATACACTTTTTTCAGGCTACTTTCTTTTTGGTTCTAACTTTAGATTTATTTAAAGAGACAATTTAATACACGTCTTCCACGTTAAAGTTTTCTCAGAAAATACTGATGCCACGTGTGAATATTCCAGTCTTTCGTCGCTCCCTTCTTCAGTATCGTGATCAACTGCCAATCTGAAGACGGAAATTTGACACTGGCAATAACAGTTTCTCCTCCAGCTGGAAATTTTCCTTAATTACTTTAATTCTCAGAGTTTCACAGAAAATGTTTTTGAGTGTGTACAAAAGTTGAAAACAAAGCAACATCTTGATACGATGGGGAAAAAAAGAAAGAAATCCAGCTTTTTTGGGAGTTATTTTTCACGAATGTAGTGAGATTCTTAAGTGCATTTATGAGTTCCAACTGAGGAAAACAAATTTAGACATTTAAACAGTAAAATAACCCTTAAGGAAGAAAATAATTTCTATAAAAAAGAAGGGGAATCTATAACGAAAGAGGTTAGTAACTAATATATATGATAAAACAGTTAAACAGAATGAAGCAAAATGAAAAATGAAGGCCGTGAGTATCAATGACGAGCAAGAGGATAGGTCAGAGGAGATAAAGGACTCATTAATTCCTTTTACATAGAAATGAATGTGTAGAAGCCCCAACAAACTGTTCATTTAACCATAAAAATAAGGTCACATGCCCTCAGACTTCATATTTATTAGTGCAACACAAAGGCATTAAATATATATATGGAAAATAAACCCTAAATTAGACAAGTATGAAACACTAAAGATGCCATGATATACCTTCTTTTACCAAGCCACCACTACCATCCTCATTTTTGCAAGAAATTTTTCCAGGAATTTCCAAGATTTTCTTGTTTCATTAGCAGGGGCATTACCTTCAAACTGAGATGAAAGAATCGGAGGTTCTATTTACTTGAGTTTTAAAATTAAAATTAAAGTTTTAAATTAAAAGTTCTTACCTTTAGTCAAATCCAAGTCTACAACAGGTACATTGTCTGACAACATGAGGACATCCACAGGATATTTTATTTGAAATATAATTTTTTTTTTTTTGGTAGAAATTGTAGGAGAGGCCTTGTTTTCCTGGCATCCATTGTGCACAGTGGTCTTGAGATTGCCCATGAGGTTTTCTCAGTGGTATTTTGAACATAAAAGAAATGGTAAGGGAAAAGAAGATAAGGTTACAGAGCATGAATGGGAGGCGGGAAGGACATTATGTTGAACAGTAAATGTAAAATGAAAATAAACACAGCATCAGGAAGAAAAGCGATGAATGAAAGGGAACAAAGTAGGGAAAGATCACTGAATAAAAATTCTATTTAACTGGTCTACATGGAATATAGATCATCAATCCATGGTACCTTACCCATCACTACTATTCTTTCTTTCTTGTACTGGTTTTGGGTGGGATATGGCTCATTTTCTTCATAGTAACTCACATGGTGCTGTGTTTTGGATTTTTGATGAAAATAGAGTTGATAACATGTTCATGCTTTAGTTACTGCTGAACAGCTCATACACAGCATCAAGGCTGTTTTTCATGCTTCCATGCAAGTGAGGAGGCTGGCAGTGCACAGGAGGTTGGGAGGGGACAGACCCAGGACAGCTGACCAGACTGACCCAAAGGCTATTATTCCATGCCATATGGCATCAGTATATAAAGCTAGGTAGGGGAGAAGAAGAAAGAGGCGCATATATGGAATGATGGCATTTGTCTTCCCAAATTACCACTAACACATGCTGGAGCCCTATGTTCCTGATGGCTGAACACCGCCTGTCCATCAGAAGTGGTGAAAGATTTCCTTACTTTGCTTTGCAGCTTTTACTTTACCTACTAACCTGTTTTACCTCAACACATGAGTTGTCTCACTTTTACACTTTTGGTTCTCTATCCCAACTGCTGGTGGTAGTAAGTGAGCATTTGTATGGCATTTAGCTCTCAATGGGGCTTAAACCACAGCAGTCTTTTTTAGGAACCCAGCATAGGGCTCAAGGATTAAAGGCAACAGATTTGATTGGAGTGTGCCAGCCCAAATTTGTAACTGTTTAGCTAGTAGCTAAAAGGTTCTTGTACTTGCCATGGGGCTTGCTTGCTTGACTGTGTATTGAAGCCCAGTTACTTTTTGCTTTTGCTGTTTGCTGTAGTCCTTGTTATCTTCTGTACTGTGACTGGGATTGTTTTAATAAATTGTTGCCTGGATTGGCAGGTAACTAGGGCTTTACTGCTTTTTGTGTGCTGTATTACAGCTGGTGAGGGGGGTCAGCGGCTCTGACCCAGGAAGAGGTGACCAGTTTGGAGAGATGGTCCCAAAAGGAATCGCCTACCCGATGCCCGGTGTCTTCCCTCAGCTGCTGGCAGGAGGGCCCTTGCAGACACTGTCAGCTCTTTAGTGATTATCAGCTCGTGATTCCAGCTCAGCTCTGTGGGGCAGCCTCCAGGCCAGACCAGAAAGAGAGATGAGAGGCTCGTGTGGCTGGTTCCACTTGAGGTAGCTTTATTGTGGGTCCCCTCCAGCGAAGAGGAAAGCCAGGGACAAGAGCTCTCTCTCGTAGGGGCAGAGGGCTTGCTTTTATAGGGATACAGGGGATGGGTGAAGACCAATGGGTTATAGAGGATCTGGGATTGGTGAGGACCAATGGGTTACGAAGGATCTGCATAGTGTCTCCTAAAGGATTGTGGGTCTGTCTTTTCTTGTGGTGACCAAAGAAGTGGTTGCCTTTCCAGGGAGTCCTGCTGGACGATTGTGAAATCTCTTATCTCAGCAGAGATCCCTCCAGGGCAGGGGCTGGGCATACCCCACATGCTGCTGTGTGGGACAGGCTGGAACTCCAGTGTGAAGTAGGGTGTATATCCACATGGAAAGAGGTACACTTCAAAGCATCTCTGGCCATGGTTATGTGCACATCACAGCAAGTACACCCTGAAAGGATTGTGGAGCAAGCAAAAATCCGTATTGGAACCAGTATAACTCAACATGTCCGTGCTAGAACATCTTGAAGCTCCTGTGGCCTTGGAAAAGTCTTTGTTGCTGTAAGTATGCCCCTGAAAATATTGGTGCGTTGGACATGTGACAATTATCAGAAATATTTTACTACAGTATGCAAAGATTGATAAGGAATAAGGAACATTCTTCCAGTGGACATTTGTGCATAAATTGCTGGGCTTGTATTAGCTTTTTGACTACTAAAATTCAGGGAAGCTACAGAGTTCTTCTAGAAGCATATAAAATTTTTTGTAAAAATTCAGATACAGCATATTATTTATGTTACCATGGAAGATCAGACAATTATTTTAACAATCAAATGTGCCTACAGACATATTTGATAAAACATTTCAGTATGGTATGAGATCTTTTTCACATGACATTTCCTGAAGACAGATCTGAAACATATATAATGGTTTCAAGTTTAGAATTTATTTAAAAGCAACTTTGCTAACTTTGCATTAAATGTTATTGAATGCATCTGATAACTTAATACAACAAGTAACTGCTAGATACAGCAGTAAATACTGTCATCACTAAGACGTTTACACCTCACCTGAGAATTTAATTTTTCATGGTGTTTTTATTAATTAATCTGAAGATTCTTGCCCTCTACATGGCATCAGTTTGTAGTTTCTTTCTTTTCTTTCTGCAACATTTATTATATTAACCAAGGTTGTTTCAGGAAGAGAAATCCATCCATTAGGTTTTTCCAGTGGACAACTACATTTTGCTCTACAACTAGATATCCTACTTTTGCCTCAATATCTTATTTAACTTTTTACAAGTTAGAACACTTCACATGATTGATTCAGCTGACAGGTATTAGAAAAAAAATGATAGAACATTTTTATGGAAAAGCTATTGTCCTTTGTGAGAAAACCCATCCATTATTATTTTAAGTTTAAAATACTTTATATTCCCCCCAGCCAGGAAACCAAATGCTTCAGTGATGTAATTCAGCAAAATTCCACTGACTTCAGTGAAGCTCTGCCAATTTTATATCAATTCTGAAACTTCTTTCTGTGTTGATTTTCTCTTGTTTTATTTCTTTTCTTCTTTACTTTTGCTTCGCGAGTTCTTTTACTCAGAGTTTGGTTTAAAAGGCAGAGACACTAGGTTGTTCTTCGGACTTAGATGTTTATTATTTTCTTATCTATAGCACAGCTGCACAGGATGTGGTTCTTAGTTAAGAAGGTGGAAAATGGCTCTGGAGTTCTAACTTCCAAGGTCTTTTAAGGTCCAAATTACCCAATTATGGAATGCCAAGTAATTTATTTTTACCTATAATCCAATAACTAACTATTCATGATCTGCACTGCTGGTTTTTTGACCTAACACCAGAGCACCCAGATTTGTGAAGAAGAAGGAGAAAAGAAGAACAAATCCATACCCCAAATCCTCCATATTGTTATACATATCCCAGAAACCTAAATTCTCTAAACCCAGGGTTCTAACATTTCTGCATTCCCATTGAGTGTATTTAATGGGGATTACTGTCAATTTCCATTGTGAATGCTGAAATGGTGCTTACTGTCCTTTTTTTAGCTGAATGTTACTGAGCACTTTTGTTGTATCTTCTCTTTCTTCATTTGTGCTGCTCAAGAAAATATGGTGTGAGGAAAATAACTTGTAACCAGTGACTATAAGAAAACATTTGTCTTAAGAAACTAGATCTCAGTGATCTTGAGGATTAGACTTCAAGACGATCATTTGGGTTACAGCACATATAGGTCAGGTTTTTTTAAAGGGTCTGAATGGTGCCACTCAGAAATGGACTATTTAATTGTAATATGGAGGAAGGACTTCAGAAACCATGGCAGGAGTCAAGGGTTTTGAAACAACCTCTTACATCGCACTCTAAACCACAGACAAAGGAGGATAACAACATAACTTTTCACAAGGAAGCAAGTGTAATTGCTTATTTAAAATGCTAACAGTAATGGGTGAAAAATTGATTATAACATTTTAGAAAAAAAAGAATACAAAAAAAAGAAGTATTATCAGTCCAGGATTCCAAACTTTTAAGAATAATTTAATGGAAATCTCATATAATATCAAACAATGTTAAAGCCCAAAGCAAAAGGTAGTTATATTGACTGCACGTGCACACACACTGTTGTCCACAACAGAGGTCATTTTTTAGTGATTTATTTTTAAACAACAGCGTCTAATATGCAAATGAAAAACAGGAAGAAAATCTTTGAAACCAATAGACGTGCCAGCACATAGCAGAGTGTTCTGTGATAGACTATATATTATGACTTAATATTTTGGACTACTCCCAACAGAACAAGATGAATAATGAAATAATAAGGTCCCAATTAGACATGATTATTTTATGTGATTCAAAATGAATAGTGATTTTGAGTTTCCTTCTCCCACTTAATAACATGAGGTGAGTGGGTTTTTAGACACTTTCCCTTTGGCATGATCATAATGAAAACAAATACATTTCTGTTCCCTCCATAATATTCCACACATTGACAGAGGATTAAATTATTATTTCTGTAGCAAATGAAGAGACATTTCCTCATTAATGTTTCTGAAGGAAAGAGCTGTGTCATTCAATGATCACTAAACTCAAAGAAGTTTCTAAATACCTGACTGATTTAAGGGTGTAATTCTCCTTAAAATTCCAGTGGCAGTTGGTCATTCAACTGCTTCTTCTGGATCCGGGTTTCACGGTTGATGTGGTTGTCAGGAGACAGGCTTTATTCTGGGTTAGGCTTCAGAAACAGGACATTCCTGTTTCCAAAACTTCACATTTCTCTGAAATGATCACATCTAGGAACAACCGCAGAACTGCTCAAGCCAATCATCATTTGTATTACAGGCAAGGTGGATTTTCCTGTCTCAGGAGCTACTAATGTTTTGATGGGGTTTTTTTGCTTCAGTTTTTGCTTCTTTTTGTTTTTACGAGGCAGTGATGAAAATGAGAGAGAAAAGTTGAAAGGAAGGGAACCGTATAATATTTGAAAAATAAAAAAACCACTATCTTTTTTCCTATGCAATGTCTAAGATAAAGGTACACTTAATGTGGGTTAATAATAAAAGAGTGTCAAGAGATTCTCGGGTGAATGTCGCTATTTGTTCTTGCAAGGTTCATAATTTCTCCATTTCTTCTCAAGCTTATCTGTGGAAACTGAAAATTTGGTTAATAATAGTCTTCTGAACACTGCATCTGTGAGGCTGTGATATATTTGGGGTTAAAGAGAGGCAAACAAATTGCAAGAGTGTAAGACAATAAAGAAACTGCTATAAATATAGAAGAACAAGAAATTACAACCTTCCTGTTGGTTTGCTGTAAGCTTTTTACCATTGACAATGCTTGTTTATTAAGACTAGTTCATAGTGCTCATCAGCACATGTATAATCTTTTTTTTCTGGCATGACTCTTTTAGGTGCCAATAAATACTATTTTTTTTCTGTACCTATTGCTTCAAAGGAGAGTGAGGAAAAGTTCCAGGTAAAGAATGACTTCCGAAGCATGAGATTTTTGTATGAGAAAGCTCTGCCAGGGAATGCAGGTGAAATGCTCTATTAGGCACCTGGTTTTTAACAAGTCTGACACACAAAATGCCATAACATTAGTGATGCACTAATTATTTGTCTTAAGGTCACTGAAATTGGTATGTTTCCTCAGGTAGCAATACAGCTACTGAACTACAAAATAAAATATTAATTTAATTTGTAGTTAAAAATATAGGAAAAAAAATGAAAATTATATAATCCTGATTGAATTTCTGTATCCTTATTGTGTTTTCCTTAAAACATGTCTTTTCTTTCTAAACTATTACCATGTGACCATATGAATTTTCTTTTCTATTTAATAGAATTCTAGAGCATTCTCTACTGAATACTTGGTGAATATCTCATGACTAAGAATACATTGTATTTAAAAGAAAGAAGTGGATCTTACTTTTTTATTACTGTCTCTGTCTGGCTCTGTGCAGGTCACATGCATGAATGCACACACAAACACATGGCTGGCTTCAGTATAAAGCCAGTTGCAAAGAGATGGGAAGCATCTTTGCATGGCAAAGGAGCATTTATTGCTTCCACACTGTGAAAGTTTCCAGAGGCAAAGGCAAGAACAATGCTGAACTCAGAGGTTTTATCCAGGGGCAGGGAAAAGGTGGGACTAGGGAATGCGGACCCATGGGGAAGCTCTGGAGGAGTGACAAGGGGTAGAGGCTAACAGCCGACCTGGGGAGCTCAACTGGGATAGATTAACATAACAGAACAATGTATCCTGGGAGAAGCCTTTCCGGTCACCCTAACCTTGACAGGTAAGTCTCTGGCACCAGAGACTGTCTTACCAAGAGCTCTCTCTGTCCCTTGTGCCACAGGCCAATCGGCCACCACACCTTTTCAATTGCATTTGCACAGAATTGACTGTTTACATTTTCAAAGACTGCATATGGGCCTGCAGTCTTTGCATCTGTTTACCTTTTTTCTTACAGCCTCATCTTCACCCCCTTCCTCCTCCCTGAGTAATAATGACAATATTTTATAGTTTGCAAAATTTTTAGGGAGATTTTTGGTTATTTAGCTCATGTGTAGTTGATTTTAGTTTAAAAGTCATTATTTATAAATTACATTGACTGCACTGATATTCCACAATTAAAGTCTATGAATTATGTATTCAGACACCATTTGGTTAGATAGGCCTTTCTTCCTTACCAGACCATACACATGAGATTATATCAGCCGTTGGCTCAAATGCCGATAATTCTGGGTTGTGAAGCTGTGTTGACCGACATTCTCCTTGCATAGCTCCTCATGCTGCCTATCCAATGACTGGTAATCCTTCCTGGGCCATTTTCCCAACATATGGTCCACAGCAGCCTCTCTGTGTCCATATGGCACAGGTGTTCAGGCCATTTCTGATGGATTCCTGCCAGATTTTATGAAGCTGTGCAGTAAGATTAAAGTCATTTCAATGTCAGAGTTCTTTATCCTTTTTTTATTAGTATAAGCATATGAATGGGTGTAAAAAAAAAAAAGAAAAATCCAGACAACTGAACTCTATACAAATCTCTGTAGTTTATTTAATCTTGTTTCTGGCACATACATCAGTATACTTCACCTACAGGCACTTCATAAAATTCAGATACGGAAAGAAAACCACAAAAGTTCCATGTCATAGAAGCTAATAAGAGACTTAGCTTTGATTTACATCCACAAGAGAGCAACACCTACTGAGATGAATTGTTTAACAATACACATTCCAGAATTGGTACATGCAGAATATGTTGTACACATACAGGCACAGAGCATACTAATGCATTACTGGGTATTTCAGTTATTTTCCACAGTCTCATTCTAGATGTTCTAGTCTCACTTTTGACCACTGCAAAGCACCAAATTAACTGGCATCATGCTAATTGTTCCTACTCACAGGTAAGAGAATGCATCCTCTTTAGCACAGTTGGCTGCTGTTCTTATAGCATCTCATGATGATTTGATGTTTTCATGTTTGGTTTTCTATTTGCCCTACCTCTCTATTCACTGGTTTAACACACTTTTCAGGGTATCTTTGTATGTTTTCTGTATATTTTTCAAAGGATTCTGTCTCTCAGTTATCTCTACATTTTTGCAGTAATAATTTTATGTCATAAATTAGCTGCTTATTTTAATATTGAATCAAGATTTGGAGTGGTTTTGGCAGTTTGGCTACTATTATTATTATTATTATTATTATTATTATTTTGGTTATCTTTATTATTTTGGTTTTATTTTTATTTTTATTTAGTTTTTTTTCCCTGCAACAGCTGTGAAACATAATTTCCCTCAATAAAACACTTTAAGGTTTCAAAATAGTTTCTGTTCCATTTCAAAACAAAACAAAAAACCAAACAAAGTAAATATTTTAAAGGAATGTGTAATGCTTGTGCATTCAATATATCAAATAGATTAATGGAATTTATTCCCTTATTCAGAATCATAATTTCAAATATTCCATCCATATTCACAGACTATTGGCTATTCCACAATAGGTAGTAGTCTTGAAGTAAGACCAGCACAAATTTGAAGAATACTACTACTGAAAACATTTGTTGAAACATAAACATTTCAGCAAAACCTATCAGTTTCAATAGTTCTGATCTGCCGCACTATTTTTACATCATATAGCTGTTACTTTTGGAACCTAATTTTCAAGGTCTGCCTGTGGTATTCATGGTTTTTTCATCTGACTCAAAAACTTGTTGCTGATCATTTAAATATTATTAACCATTTTTTTGCTGTTCTTTTTGTTTGCTTCAGGAAAAAGCACATCCTTTTCCAATAACTCTTGAAAAAGAGTCTCTTGACAAAATTAGAACAAACCAAATCCAATGAGAGTCTCAAAACAGGATGTGCAGAACCAGAATTTTTTTTCTCTGAAAAAATTTTATTAAACTGATATTCATGATAAACTCATGTCAGTGGATTTTGCAGCAACAATGTTACCAAACAAATAAATTCATGGGAGTCATTACTAAAATATCTTTTCTTTGACCTGATGACAATATATAATCTCCTTACAATCGCTTCCTTACAGAAAAATGAAACACATGATGGGGTAAAGAATAGTAGAATTATATTTCTTCTGTGGAACAGAAGAAAGATTATTCTAGTCTTATATTATTCTATTCTTATAATCAGTACTGAACACTTTTTAATATGTTCTAAACTTTTGCCAGATAAAAGGGTGAAATTCCATCTGTGTTGATAATCTTAGATAAACCTTGAATAAGGATTTTTTTTTTTTCAATCCTGATTGGTTAGGAAGTACACACTTGTTCAAGTACACCTCATCTCTATTTGTTATTTGGAAATTAGATATTGTACTTTTAAAACAATTACTTTTAAAATCTGATTTTAGTGGAAATTAGTGAGGAGGAAAAAATGAAAGTCACCACTCACAGATTATATATAACCCACTTCAGTTGTGCGATGCTGGTTTTCTACTCTAAAATGTGTTTTCTCTAGGATGTGTGAGGTGTTCTCCTTTCTGCTTACATGATTTTCAGTCAGTTTTGTCAGTTATGTTCAGGTACATGAATCTGTTTCATATCTCTTAAGAGATAGTTTTCCCTTTTTATAACCTTCTCTACTCACAACTGTCTCTTGTTTGTTCTGATTATATTATTTGCATATATACTATTGGGTCTGTTCAGCACAATAAAGAAGAAGTGGGTTTTTGTGTTAGTGAGCTGTGTTGGCTAACAGATAGTAGCAGAGCTGAGACAGAAAACATGCTAGAATTACTAAGCCACAAACAGCATTAAACAACCTCCCTCTGCAGATGTCTTAGATTTACTCAGCCAGCTGCTGAAATTCATCCTTACTACGAAGGAACACAAGTTTAAAAGCAAGTGAACAGTGTAAAAGGTCATACATACAAAAAAACGTTGACAAATTGGTAAGCTAGAAATAGAGCTCATAATTTCATACACAAGTCATAAGGCAAGATTTTGCAACATTGTAGAGGGATAGTTCACCCAAGTAACAGGACATGATTAAGTAGTCCTGAATAACTGTTTTGTGTGGCCTGCCATCTGATAGCCAATCACTTAAGAAATTTTGAATACAATAAAAGCTACATGAAAGAAAAAAGTCTACCACTGATTTGTCAGCTGTGGCAGGTAATTTGTGTGGCATGTACATGGCACTCTCCAGCAAAGCCAAAAATATCTGCCATTTACTGGTTACCTCTCTTCTTGCCTGAGCCCAAGGTGAATCTTTCCATTCTATGTGCCCCTTTGAACATCTCTGGTAGTGATGGTTCTTACTGTCTGTACCGTACAATCTACAGCGCAGTCCTCTGTCATATTAACTTTTGGCACAGGCTGTGCCTTAATCTGCTGGTAACTAAAATATATCCACTTTGTGGATATTTACTTATAAACAATACTAAAGGACACTGTCAAATTCATGCAATCTGCTAATTTTTTTCATTCAAATATTTTTTCTTTATACATAGAGTTTAAAATTGAATTTTTTGTTGTTTTGCTAAATCTTTAGTTTAAGCAACAATCGACATAGCATAAAAATATAAAAGAGAAAAAACTGGCTCTGCATTTAAGAGTCTGATGTGTTTATTGAATTCTGAAGAAAGAACTTGTTATTTTCCAATTTACACAAAGGCATCTAAATTATCACTCCCTATATATCCAAATTTTGTGTCTTAATCAATGAAACACAACAAATACCTGTTTCTTCATCTTTCTCATTTCAGTAGTGTGAAAAGAAAAAGGAGGAGGCATGGAAAGTAGTGGAATTGAAGGAAATTCAGCAACTTAAAACTAGATGTTACTTCTACAAAATGCAGAATTTCTTAAAATGCAAGTAAAAGTGTAAATATAGATTATGCATTCTCTTCAAGTCACTGTTCTTGATGCGGAACCTTTTTTAGCACATCATCTGGAAAAGATGCTGACATAAAGGCACTTGACGACTTTCTTTGTCACGTTCTTTCAGGCCTTGTATCAGTCAATCGCATGCTTTCAAGTGGCAGCAAAACTAAAACACTGAGATAAGCAGAGGCAAAGAATGAAGAAAGCAAAAATATTGAATAATTCTTCAATATCCTATAAATATGAGTTTGATGTAGTGATTTGCTCTTCAAAACTTGAAAATTAAAGAGAAACATTGCTTTAAAATCACTAAGGATGGAGTCCAGATGTTTTCTGCCCTTTTAATACATGGGAAAAACTGACAATACTTCCCATAAACAGATTGCACCAGTTTGAACTAATGGCTATAAGAAGCAAAATGGGGTTTTATTTTGACTGGATGTTAAGAAACATATACATAAATAGTGACTCTAGGCACTGGTCCTAAAATACAGCATGTGGAACAAAGTCTTCTCACTGTCAGGGATTTCTTATTTTATTAGTAAAGAGTATTTTACCTTAGCTTCTAGATAATTGCCATGTTCCTCAGAATAGTAAGAGGAAATCAGCAAAGGGTGATCTTTACTCAGAAGGCTTTGGTAGAGGCCGGAAAAGAAGATTGTAGTTACTGTCAGTACTCTCTGTTTGGACACTGATTAACCTGTAAAGACATTCAAAGACAGGTAAAACTGGCACAACTCAATGCAATAAAGTGAAAACCAGTATGGATAAACTTAGTGGAGCACATTCTCTGCTGTTTCTCTCCTGACCGAAAGTTAAAAATAATCTACAAATCCTAGTCTGAGAATGTAAAGTACATGTCTCCATCCTCAGAGTATTTATTTCATACTCCATAAATGAAAATTCCATATAGTTCATTAAATATGTTTTTGGGTTTTTTTATACCTGTGAATTACCTATTGAATAAGATGCACATTTGCTGTTCCCCCTATTTCTCAAGGAAAATAAGCCAGACCCCCAAAATGCAGGAGAATAACAGGACTGAAAATTGTACTTTGGTTTCCTGTCAACAAGTCGATCAGATCGTATTGTCAAAATACAAGCTGAGGTATTCTGATACTGAAGAATTGCTCTGGTGTTCATATGTTGAAAGTAAATAAATTCTTACAACAAGTGTTTTTTAAGCAAAAAGTTTAAAAAATTTAATTTGTAGTTCTTGCTTCAAGTGTAGAAGCAACAGGGAATAAAAGATAAAAATTTGATAAACACTTCTTATAGTTTATTAAAAGTTTTGCTTTTTGTTTATTTGGATTATACTATAAATTAATTTTTTTAAAGTCTCTGTGTTGAATTGAGTATGGGTAATGATATTTTTTAGACATGATAGATGATCAGATTTCCTCTAAAAATCTGAGATAAAGATGGGAAATAGCATCTGTATCTTGAATGTGTTTCCAACATGTACAGTTATATATGTTGTACAGAAGTATAAATTGCACTTTCATGCTCAAATTCTAGCTAAATTTTAGCTAAAACTCCTGGACCGAGACCTTTTCTTGTTCTTTTTTTTTAAAAAAAAAGATGTAAAGGTGTTTTCTGTTCTTAAGTATTTAAAAAAGGAAAACAAATGGTTATCTTCTGAGAATTCCTAGACTGGTGCAAAGCTTTCTGTTTTAATATGGAATATTGGGGCAAATAAAGCCTTCACCCAAAAAAAAAGCACTAACACAGTCTTCAAGAGAAAATATCTTTTTATTTATCTCAGTCATGAATATTTAAAAATCGCATACGGCAGGATTTTTCCTAAGCCCTTACCATTTGGCTTAGTTGTTCCAGTGGAATTAATGGTAAGATGACTGTTAATTTTGATGCAAGCAAATTTAAAGCTGTGATTTTTAGTGCCATTCTTGACAGACTTGTGCAGGAGATACAAGTGAATTTTAAAATGCTGCAGTAAAATAGTGGATTGTGATTTGGAGTGAGTTGGATTCAATTTCATCAGAGTTGGTTACAAAATAGCTGTCTTTCTGTCGGTGTAAACTAGCAGAAGTCATTTAATACCTTTGTATAATGAGACAGACGAAACTATAATAGCCATAAGTGAAAACACAAGCTGATGTATTTAGATAGAAGTTGAAATATGCAGTACAACAAGCTTTTGTAAGAAGCAGCAAAACAATTGCTGAGATGAAGTCACTGATTATATTAGAAAGAGATGACAATCTCTTATGGAACTAACGAAACTGGAAGGAGCAGATGATATACCAGACACGTGTTGCCTCTGAGAGAAATCTGGAAAGGCTGGGAACATGGGCAGACAGCCACCTCACTTAACTCAACAAAAGAAAGGGACATGCCTTGCAGCTGAGGAGAAATAAACCCATGCGGGTGGCCGGTCAGTTCGTGTACAGCTGTGTAGAGAAAGACCCTTTGGTCTTGGGGAACAGTAAGAACCTGAGTCAGCCCTTGCAGCAAAGAGGAACAACACCATTCTGGCACATTAGGAAACCATTGCAAGCAGATCAGAAGAGGCAATTCTTCCCTAGTACTCTACTCAAATGAGATACATCTGGGTGCAGTGTTCAGTGCTGGGCTGCCTCACACGAGAGAGATACATGGATATACCTGCTGGTTGAACTAATGAGAAAGAAGTGAAGGCGCAGGCAGTGGAAGAAGGGACAGGTATATTGAGAAGACCTTAGGGGTGCCGTCCAGTTGTATATGTATGGGGTGAGGAACATCAGGGTGAAGGTGGAGCTGAATTTGACAAGGGATGCAAAGAATAACAGATGTGTTAGCCAGAAAAGGAAGGTTAAAGAAAGTGGAACCCTCTTACGCAGTTAAAGAAAGTGGAATCCCCTTATGCAAGGCAGGCGAACCGGTAAAAACAGTCAGTGAGAAGGCTAAGGTACTCAACAAATTTTTTGCCTCATTCTACAATGGCAACCGCTTTTCCCACACCTCTAGAGTGAATAGACCTCAGAATGGGGACTGGTGGAGCAAAGGTCCTCCCACTGTAGGACAAGATTAGTTTCATGGCCAGCTGAGGAACCTGAACATATACAAGTCTATAAAACCTGATGAGATTGATTCCAGAATGATGAGGGAACTGTCTGATGTAGTTGCCAAACCACACTCCATGGTACTCGAAAAGTCACGGCAGTCCGGTGAAGACCCAGGTGACTGGAAAAGAAAGGAAAACATTTAGCCATCTTTAAAAAGGGGTAGAAGGGAGAACCCTGGGAACTACTGACCTGTCAGCCTGCCCTCTGTGCCTGGGAAGATCGTGGAACAGACGCTACCAGAAGCTGCCCAGAAGGCACATGGAGGACAGGGAGGTGATTTGAGAACTATGGATGTCATTTATCTTAACTTCTGTAAAGCCTTTGAAACAGTCCCCCACAACATCCTTCTCTCTTAAATTGAAGAGTTATGCATTTGATGGGTGGACTGTTCAGTGGATGAGAAATTGCTTGGAAGGTGTCTATTCGGAGCGTAGTGATCTGCGGCTCAATATCCAGATGGACATCATTGAAAAGGGGTGTCCCTCTGGGGTTCGAGACCAGTGCTTTTTATTGTCATCATCAATGGCATAGAGAGATTGAGTGAAACTCTCAGCAAATTCAAAGACAGTACCAAGCTGAGTGGTGCGCTGTCTTGGTTTTGAAAGACAGGTGTCTGCTAAGGAAGGCAGAAGCCTCCCTTGAAGTGGCAGATATAACCCCTTTCCCTCCAAGTTATTATAATTTTGAAATCAAGGGCCTTTAGGCAAAGATGTGGGAAACAGGAATAACAGTTCTTTACAATACATATATATATATGCATATATATATAACCAGTCTAACAAAACAACAACTCTGGCAGTAATAGCAAACACCAATCCAGTCTCAGCCTTCTCGGCTGTCGGGCCCTTTCCCCTCGGGTGCAGTTCCGCTCGCAGCCGGCAGGGGCGCTGGCGGCTCCCGGTGAGCAGGGCAGGTGCGATGGTTCCCCCGCGGCTGCAGGGGGCGCTCCGGAGCGAGCTCGGGGAGCACGCGGCACCGGTGCCCCGGGATCCCGGGAAGGGATGGGACAAAGGCTTCACAAACCCCTGGGCAGCCGATCTCGGTGTCCGGCCGGACCCTCGGGAACAGCAGGCTGGAACGGCAGGGACAAGCACAAATCCCGGGTGGCAGACGAGATGTATCCAAACTGCGGAGCTGCGGTGGGAACCCCCCGGCAGTCTGGGCAGGCAGAGCGAGCAGGGCTACAACACAGCGAAGGCTCGAAGCAATGGCGGGGGCAAGATGGCCACAGCACAGCTCCCAGCGGGGCAGGGAAGGCAGGCTTGGGATCCTGGGGTTTCTCTGGCAGAAGGAAAAAAAGCAGCTGAAGAAAGCAGCTCTCTCCGTCCAAACATTGGGGACCGACTGTCCACACACCCAGGTGAAACAAAAGAGTAGCCAGATGCATCCCACCTCAATGGCTAGCTCTCTTGTTTTTCTGAAGTGCCCAGCAATTTGTCCCCCTAGGAACATGTATGGGGAAAATTCCTTTAACAGAAAAAAAACCTAGAACTCCTAAAACCCCAACAATGCCCCACCCCTAGAAACATTCAAGATCAGGCTGACCTTTGAGCAACATGATCAAGTCGAAAATGTCCCTGATCGCTGCTGGATGACCTTTAAAATGTCCCTTCCACCTCAAACTATTCTAGTATTCTTTCATACTGGAGAGAGTCCTCTGGGGAACCACGGAGATGATGAAGTGACCAGAACATCTGTCAAAAGGCAGAGAGGCTGGGAGAGCTGTGAGGGTACATCCTGGAGGAAAGGCTCAGGAGGCTATTATTCGGGTGTATATATATTTAGGGGACTGCATTAAAAAGAAAGAACCAAACTTCTCAGTGGTGTCCAGAGACAAGACAAGAGGCAAGTGACACAAATGAGATATGTGAAAATAATTCTAAACAGAAGAAAAAGAGATTTCAGTGTGAGGGTTATCAAGCAGTGGAACATCTTTCCTCAGGAAGCTGAAGTATGCCTGTCCTTGGAGACACTGAAACCTTACTGGATATGTCTAGACAATGTGAGGAGGTGATGGTCAGTATCAGTCACTGTGATTCTGTGATAGGTCTATCAGAAAAACCACAACTGAAAAATAACCAGAAGCAGAAAGAAAGGGTGAAGAATTACAAGGCACAGAATCATGGTTTCATAAATCTGACAAAAAAGGACTTCTAAACTTCTTACTTTAAAAGATATAGTTAGAGCCAGTAGTGAAGTGAATGCCACCTATTTCTTGGTACCTCATGTGTTGGTGGAGCTGGAAGTCTTTATTCACACTTTATTTTTTTCCACCTTATCCAAAGGCATTACATATTCCACCATCAGCATACTGTTTTATTAGAAACAGAAAACTCACAAGTCTAAAGGAATTCCTCAGACCAAGGAGGGATAACAGTATTTATTTTGTGTCAGAATATTAAACAAAATAGAGAGTTTGGCCAGACCAAAACATGTTTGATTTCTCTTCATTAGCCCAGCTGTCTTTCAGAGTACTGCAACCACGTTTGCTGTGTTAGAGCTACAATAATCTTTCTCAGAAACATGTGAAGTTATATATTTTCTTTTTTTTCCTTATTTCAAAATTCTCATGTTTTGCTTTCTTATTCTTTGATTTGTATAACCACCTGAGATGCAGAAAAGTAGGGGAAGAAAGCAAAATGGAAAACATCACGGATGAGCAGATGATCTGTAAGCATTTATTATAAAAGCATAGGATATCTAGAATTTTATACTGTGCTATCAGACTGGGTGAAGTCTTTTGTGTTGGAAATCTGGAGAATTTAAAATCTACATTTAACATAAGATATAGTTGTAATTTCTCTTTATAATATTTACCAGTAGCTTACTCTTGATTAATTCTGAAAAACATTTGGCAATCATAGTATTGGAACAAAGGGCTTCTTTATTTACCTTTAGCAAATACTATACTGACATGTAGTTTCAATAGCTTGATAATAAGCAATAACTTGTTGTAAAGGTTTTGATGACATCTATCAGCCTTACATATATTTTTGAGAAAACCACTATGTAAATGACCTCCTCAATTCAATAATACTATATCAATTTTTAAAATAGAGGTCATAGCTTTATTTACCCTAGCTGATACTTCAGTCTGTTCACATTATGAAGAGGTGAACAACCTATTCCTATCACATATTCAATAAATAATAGATTGGTAGTCAAGAAATGTCTCAGCCCAAGAGAGTAATCTCTAGTCTTCTCATGGTATTTCTTTTCTTTCAATGCTCTGTTTATATAATATGTTTGAGTTGGTACCTTATATACCAAACAAAGACTAGCATGGGGGAGCAATTTAAAAAAGTATAAAGTTTATGTAGAAACATGATTTTTTTCAGACCATCAGTCACTGATGCCATCTTCAGGTGCTAGGAACATTTCTATTTTAACTTTATTTTAGTTTTTTGACATAAAGTATTAATTAGTTGATGATTTTCTCTGCAATCTTTTCACCTCCCCTAGGCAGGCAATTCTATTGGTTTTCTATAAAAGTGAGTAAAAAATATCCAGTTGCTCTAAACTGCTAAAATTTTTCCCTTTACAGATATGGTATATTAAGTCCATGAAATGTTTTTCCTACAAGGAGTCTGAGTTTTTAAATTCTTATATAAATCTACACACAATGATGCAGCCTTTAGTATAAATTATAATGAATGTGGACTTTCTTTGTCATGCAAAATAATCACCATCACAGGGCTGCTGAAAGAAGATGTCAGCAGCTTCAAATCACTAGAGGTTTGTCCTTTGCTGTAAAGTAAGAACAATGCTATGCCAGAGCTTTGAAGGAAGCTCTGCATAGGAAAGGGAAATGCTTGAAAATGTTACTAAACTCTTGTGCAATTACATGAGGGAAATAGTCCTCTGGCACAAAAAATTTTCAGCAGATAACCTTCACAGCTTTTCTTCTATCTCATAGGTTGCTGATCAGTAAGGAGAGAAAACACCTGAACACAAGGTGATTTAGATCTTGTGTTTGACATCATGCATCTTTTATTCAACCAAATATGTAGTGAAATACCCAGAAGCAAACTGTTCTATATAACATTTCGATATATCAGACAACAGTCATGCCATTGTTGTTTTCATTTCATTAAGCTACTTCCACAGAAAGGAGAGAGAGAGCGTAAATAGCCCAGTCTTTCAACTTACAGCAGCAAAACACAATTGTCAATATGTGTTTCCCTTGCAAGAGAAGTAAAGTTCTACTTATTCTTTATTATTGAAAACTCACAGAGTGAGTTAAACCATTAATTACTTTGTCAGTGTTTCTTTCAATGGTATCTTACATTTGATTGATCATAGTATACATATTTTAATACCACCCAACACTTCTCCCAAAACAAACTTAGTGGAACCAAAAAAACATAGTGAAAAGATAATACAAAATGTGAATACGTTGCACGCAGTGGGACAGACAGGGGTTTCAGTCTCCTCAGACATACATGTACCAATTTGTCTTTCATTCTTCTTGTCTGCCTAATATCCTTTAATCCTTTAAGGCCTCATGTCCCTATAGCCCACCAAATACTGACATTTTCAAGTTCATCTGTTTTATGATACTTCAAAGCTCCTAGACATGATGTGGTTTGATTAATGGCTGACAGTATTCTAAAATTATGTTGCAAAGGGGTACCCAAAGGTAATCACAGGAATCAAGAGTCTATGTGGTCCTATTTCAGTTGAGCTGTCAATACAGAAATCACCAATGAGTGCAGTGTTTAATTATTACTTGGGGAATTCATTTTATGTTGTACAGTGATTTTGACTTCTTAGTCTAGATAGGATTTTTCAGACCATATGCCTTGAAAAATGGACATAATTCTCTCCAACTTGAAAGTTTATTTGTGGTTTAATAATTTTTTAAATTAGTTTCCAGTTTTGGTAACAAGAAAATAAGCTGATAATATTACTTAATAATTTATAAACCTAGTATAAGGATGAGATACCTAAAATTTGAAACTTGCAGCATGGTACATAGTTCTTGTCTTGTCTCTTGAAATACAAATGCAGTTTACTCTTTCAAAAGGCAGTAATCTTACTATTTCATTATGCATTCACATGATTAGAAAAGATCTTGGGTATTTAGGGTGTCACTGAGCTCGCAACAATCAGGCAGGAGTACCTGAGAAAGTATGTTATAGAATAAACCCTATAACACTTAAAATATGAAAAAAAAACCTAGACAAATTTTATCTTCAGGAGTTCTTCCCTTATTTGTGAACCCTGAATCATCAGTGACTTTAGTCCCAGATGTATGTGTGCACAGTGCAAGTAGCTTTTGAAACAGAATTAAGAGGAATGAATGCATAAGTCTTGGAGCCCTATTATTTGAAGATAAAAAATTATCATATGGTCATCAGATATAGATGCAATTCCAGAAAGTGCAACATGTTGCAAGAAGCCATATAAAATAACCACACTGGAGGTAACTTTCCTGTAATATGGAATCATGGAAAAATGTACTTTGGAAAATATTTCTGGTGGTCATCTGGTCCTGTGCTCGAAGAAAGCACAACTTGATCAAGTTCTTTAAAACTTTTTTCCCCACTGATTTTTGTATAAAATCAAAGATGGCTGTTGCAAAGCTGTTATGACTAACCTCTTCGAATCTCTGACTACCCATAATGTGCAAATAATTTCATTTTCTACCTGGGCGAAACCTCACTTTTTTGTATGTCCTCCCTCCTTGTTTCACTGTACAGCTCCATCTTCATAGAATCATGGAATCATAGTATGGGTTGAGTTGGAAAGGACCTAAAAATCACCTAGTTCCAACCCTCCTGCCATAGGTAGGTAAACCTTTTACTGGACCACAGCTCCATCGAACCCGGCCTTGAACACCTTCAGGAACTGAGAGTCAACAATTTCCCTGGGAAACCTGCTCCAATGCTTCCCCACATTCACAGTAAAGAATTCCTTCTTAATATCTAATCTAAAACTAATCTCTTTCAGTTTGAAACCAATTCCCCTTCTCCTGTCATTGCATGTCCTCGTAAAGTTTCTCTCCACCTTTCTTGTAGGCTCGGTCCGAATACCGGAAGGCATAATTAGGTCACCCTGAAGCCTTCTCTTTTCCAGGCTGAGTAATCACATTTCTCTTAGCCTTTCTTTCTATGAGAGAAGCTCCCTCTCTCTAATCATGTTTGATGGCCCTCCTTTGGACTTGCTCCAACAGGTCCCTGTCCCTCCTGTGCTGAGGACCCCAGAGCTGGATGTAGCACTGCAGTGGGGTCTCAGCAGAGCAGAGGGGCAGAATCCCCTCCCTCTCAGGATACAATTGACTTTCTAGGCTGCAAGTGCACATTTTGGGGTCATGCCTAGCCTCTTATTCACCAGCACCCTCATGACCTTCTCATCAGCGCTGCTCTCAATCTGCTCATCTCCCAGTCTTTATCAAAACCATGGGTTGCCCTAACCCAAGTGCAGGACCTTGTACTTGGTCTTCATAAACTTCCTGAGATTCCCATGGTCCCACTTCTAAAGCTTGCCCAGGTCAATGGCATCCCATCCTTCAGATGTGTCAACCACACCACTCGGTTTGGTGTCATCTGCAAATTTTCTGAGGGTGCACTTAAACCCTTTGTCTGTGTCATTAACAAATATGTTGAAAAGGACTTGTCTCAATGCAGACCGCTGTGGGATACTACGTGTTACTGATACCCATTTAGAGAGTAAGCCATTGACTACTATGCTCCGAATAGACACCTTCCAAGCAATTTCTCATCCACTGAACAGTCCACCCATCAAATGCATAACTCTTCAATTTAAGAGAGAAGGATGTTGTGGGGGACTGTTTCAAAGGCTTTACAGAAGTTAAGATAAATGACATCCATAGTTCTCAAATCACCTCCCTGTCCTCCATGTGCCTTCTGGGCAGCTTCTGGTAGCGTCTGTTCCACGATCTTCCCAGGCACAGAGGGCAGGCTGACAGGTCAGTAGTTCCCAGGGTTCTCCCTTCTACCCCTTTTTAAAGATGGCTAAATGTTTTCCTTTCTTTTCCAGTCACCTGGGTCTTCACCGGACTGCCGTGACTTTTCGAGTACCATGGAGTGTGGTTTGGCAACTACATCAGACAGTTCCCTCATCATTCTGGAATCAATCTCATTGGGTGTCACAGACTTACATGGAAAACACTTTGGTCCCGCAGTCCCCATTCTGCTGTTCATCTGCTTGATAAGTGTGGAAAGAGATGTAATCTTCTCTATACTTTCACATTAGATACCTGAGGATAGCAATCATGCTTCCTCTCATCCTCCTTTCTCTTAAAGGCTGAACACACCCAGATCTCCTTGAATGTCCAGTGCTCCAGTTCAGATTGCTTCAGAGGCCTCTGTGGGACACACGCCATTATGACAGTGTTTGTGTCATGCAGGGGAGATCGCAGCAAGGGCAAGATCTCTTTCCAGACATGCTGACTCCATCCCTGCATACACAGCCCCAGACAGGAGGCTACCTTTCTGCATGGACACTGCCAAGCTGCTGTCTTCAGAGCTAGCTCTGCAGAACTGCTCCCAGCCAGTCAGCCCCAGCCTGTTCTGCTGCTGGGCTTTGTCTGTCCTAGGGGCTGGGTTGCTTCTCCAGCCTTTCTGGGCCCCTCTGCATATTAGCTCTGTCCTCCAGTGTATTGACTGTTGGAATTGTAAAAGGACGAGAGCCCGGGGATCCCAGCGGGGGGAGGAATGCAGTCCAAAGCCAATGTGGTTGATAAGCGCAAAACTCCGTTTATTAGCAATCCAAAGACACTTATATAGTATCCCAGCTTGTTAACTCCTAAGTGGCTTAAAGCTTATCAAAACACATTTCTACTTCTACATAATTGGACTTACATTGGCAAGCTTCCTGGTCAGAACATCTTATCTGCACAGCTGTACCTTTTCAAAACTCCCTCTTTATTCCCAGCCCTGCTTGTTTTCTTCACACCAGAATTTTCTCATGGAGAGTTTTTTCTCACACACAGGCCTTCTGCTTGCAGGCTTATTGCTTGTATAGTTCTTTTATTGATCCCATAATTCTATCAATGATCCATGCCCCTGATCCTTTAATAATTGCAACAATTGATCACATATCAAGACTAGGTATCATCCACAGATTTGCTGAGGTTGCAGCTTATCCAATCATCTAGGTTGTAATTAAAACAACGAAACAAATAATTAAATAGTAGTGAAATAATACTGATCCCAGATCGGCTCTGTGACAGAATCCCATCGTAACTGGTCTCCATCTGGACTGTGCCACTGTTCATAGACCTTTGATCCTCATAGTCTTGCCAATTCTCAATTCACATTACACTCTATCTAACCTAATGATATCTCAGCACTTTACTTAAAAGTTACTATGTGATACTACATTGAAAATATTAAATACTGTAGGATGCTACATTTGTTAGGCCTCTCATTTTCTTAGAGAGAACAATAGGTTAAGCTAAAATTTTAAAAAAAGTCATGACATGGACAGAATGCTCATGAAATATGTGCAGAAATATGAACTTCTAAGTATCTTTATAAGGAGTCCCATGAAGTACGTTTAATATCAATGGCATAGGAATTACAGATATTTATGATTTGTTCTGTGGTTTTTTTCTTTAACTTTTGAGGTGATTTCTCATCCTTCATGTACAGGAAGCTATTTCCATTTCTCTGAATTCATCACCTTTGTGCCTCATGCTTGACTTAGCTATTTCAGAAAGGTATTTTCTGAAAGATAGGCACCAAAATGAGAATTTTGTGTTGTCAAGATAGCATTACAATGCTGACAATGACTAAGGATGTTTCCCTTTTTGACCTTGATCTTCCATTTGCCTCAGTTTTCTGTTGATAAGGCTTAGACAAAAATTTCCTTCATCACAGAGTAATGAGAAAGTAGATATAATTACTTATGAAGGGAATATGTAGCTATTAAAACAATTTTCAAATAGTAATTTCACAATTCCATTGGCAAAACAAGTTTTCTCTTAGAAATTGTGATTAACTTCCCTAGCAGAAGTATTGTTGCTCACAGATTGTATGCATCTACATCATAACTCTATACAAACTTTTGTGGAAGATGGTATTCTGAAAAATATGTAAACTATTGGATTCATTAAAACTGCTTTGTGAGGGCAGCAACCAAACTTCTTGACCCTTGCAGTAATAAGCTCGTCTTTGAAAATAGCCTGTAAAGTATAGGGAGACATGAAGCAAGAAAACTTTATGGCAAATTTAACTGGAAAGTAATTGTTTTCTACATGGATAGAATTGTTCAATAATCTGTTGCGGAATTTCAAAGTAAATCTAACATAGTCACTAAGCTAGTTCTGAATGACAGAACTAAAACGTATTGCACATGGGCAGCACTACAGCAATCTAACACTAAACCAATGTTCCTGGAAGATGTGAATATAATTACATGTTCTGCCTGAGCTACTAAGTGGAGAAGCATTCTTTCTCAGACTTCTGTAAAGCGTGTCAATTTCCAGTTTCCATATTTTCCATTTTCAGTGCACAGCCTGTTTGAGAATGCAGTGATTTGAAAACAACAATGTCTGCTAACAACAAAGCATCCTGAAAATTGAGCAGATTTCAAATTCTCCTGTGGAAAAGAATTACTGGTGGAAAAAGACAATTCATTCCCTCTGAAGTTACAGCAAGGAACTAAAAAAGGAAATATCTTAATAAGTCTATATCTTGCTAATTGTACGTTTTACATAGGCATTGTATCATTTGCATAGACATTTGCTCTGAGCTAGAGAAAGTTTTACGCTTAATATGACCCATGCACTTCTGTCCTTGAGATTAGGTCTCCATTTTTATGGGAGGAGTGCTTCATCCATTCTAAAGAGATCTGTTTCCTTTTTAAACGAAATTATTTTAATGCCTCAAAAGAAAGTATTGTATCTATTTTGTAGAGTAACCTGAAAGATATGTTTAAGAGATGTTAAGTTTAAGATACAGAGTGGTCAGTTGTTCTGGGGAAAGAGTTCTTAAAAATTTTTGACAATTATAAATCAATATAGTCAGTTTAAAAAGCACATCCTTCTGTCTATTTTCAGTGAAGCCAAACTTTTCCTATAATTCTAGCCAACAAGAACATAGTGTGTTGCACAGGGCTGGGGCAAATAGCTATCTGCTTTCAGTTTTAGCATTTTTCAAACTTTGTATTACACACTATTTGTCTCCTTTGCTCCTGAAAATGGCTTAATTTTCATTCTTTTCCCTTTTATTAGAGATAAAAAATACATGGTATATTAACAATATTCCCTTTGTAACTATAGTGTCACTTTTTAACTTGCTAGTCACCAAGATCTAATTTCTCTTATCGACCTTTCACTGGAGATCATCACAATTATAGCATGAATGTATACATTAAAGGGATGAGTGATGTTACTGCATTGTCTCTGATTAAGACAACAGAAGCTGACTTTACATCGTAAAAAAGATGATGCTCAATCTGACTTGATTCTGAGCAGGTCTCTGAACAGACTTGGCAGTACTAGTTAGATGGCTAATGTGTTTCCTTGCTAGAATGTCTGCATATCCTCATCTTCCTTCTATTATAAAATTTTGTTAAAGAAGTACAAGTAAATATTTGCTCTTCAATATGTTAAATGCTTTTCTTCTATAATTAATGTTACTTCTGAGTGATAATTAATCTGAGAAATAATCTCTCAGTACAGTTAGTTTATTGTGGTGCTTAAAGAATTATGACAAGAAGAAAGGAAGAACCTGGATCAGAGTAAACTTCCTGATCTGTCTCTTAAATGCGAAGAGCGCCTATTTCACTCGATGGAATGTAAAATGAGGCCAGTCTAACCCCATCTCTGGTAAACAGGCAATAACTTGATCCAATAAGCAATGTTCCTTCAGGCTCTTCATTTTTGTTCAGTTCTGACACCTGAAGAGTAAAAATTCCACTCTTTATACTGTCTTCATAGATTCAACCTTATCTACACCTGTCCTGTTTTAACCTTATGCAGAAAGGAAGCCCCATGCAGCCTCTTGCTCACTCATCCATCAGTGAGACAGAATTGGAAGAGTAAAAGGTAGAAAACTCATGGGCTGATATAAAGACAGTTTAATAGGGTGTGGGGTATGCCCAGCCCCTGCCCTGGAGGATCTCTGCTGAGATAAGAGATTTCGCAATCGTCCAGCAGGACTCCCTGGAAAGGCAACCACTTCTTTGGTCACCACAAGAAAAGACAGACCCACAATCCTTTAGGAGACACTATGCAGATCCTTCGTAACCCATTGGTCCTCACCAATCCCAGATCCTCTATAACCCATTGGTCTTCACCCATCCCCTGTATCCCTATAAAAGCAAGCCCTCTGCCCCTACGAGAGAGAGCTCTTGTCCCTGGCTTTCCTCTTCGCTTTAGGGGACCCACAATAAAGCTACCTCATGAGGAACCAGCCACACGAGCCTCTCATCTCTCTTTCTGGTCTGGCCTGGAGGCTGCCCCACAGAGCTGAGCTGGAATCACGAGCTGACAATCACTAAAGAGCTGACAGTGTCTGCAAGGGCCCTCCTGCCAGCAGCTGAGGGAAGACACCGGGCATCGGGTAGGCGATTCCTTTTGGGACCATCTCTCCAAACTGGTCACCTCTTCCTGGGTCAGAGCCACTGACCCCCTCACCAGCCGTAATAATAATAGGGAAAGCAAAAGCTTCACACACAAGCTAAACAAAACAAGGAAATAAAGCAGTACTTCCTATGGGCAGGCAGGTGTTCAGCCATCTCCAGGAGACCAGGGCCCCATCACGTCAAAGTTTTCATATATGTCTAGCCAACAAGTACATCTTGTGTTGCACAGGGCTGGGGCAAATTGCTTACTACTTAATATTTTAGCATTATTTAAATTTTGTATTGCACACTATTTGTCTCCTTTGCTCTTAAAAATTACTTGAGAAGACAAATGTCATCACTCCCACTGTTCCCCTCTTTCTCCTTCTTCTCCCCCCTCTTTATATACTTTGCATGATGTCATATGGTCTGGAAGATTTCTTTGGTTGGTTGTGGTCACTTGTCCAGACTGCGTCTCCTTCCAGTTTCCCATGCACCTCCAGTTTCCTCACCTGGGTGGCTGTATGAAAAACAAAAAAGGCCTTGGCTCTGTGTAAGATCTGCTAAGAGAAAATAAAAACATCTCTGTTATCATTACTGTGTTCAGCATAAACAAAGTATACGCTCATACTGGCCAGTGTGAAGAAAATTAACTCTACTGCAGACAAAAACAGCACAGCATGAGAGAAAAGAATGAGATAATTGTGACTATAAAGTCACAACTCTATTGTCTGGGTGAAGAGTTTGTTTATTTCTCTCAGTGTATATTTGCAAAGTTTGAAACGTGACTTTTGAAGCTGTGCAATTGCTTGTAGAAATCTGTATTAGTTTCCCTCTCCCCTCACCTTTTTCTTCACTATCCCTCATTATTTGCCTTTAATAAATACTGATGTCAAAACCCGCAATGCTCCTGGCAACATTCTGTACAGACAAGAAAGGAAAAGAGATAAAGACAAGATCTCTAAATAGTGAAAAACTTTTTTGGCTAACAATATACTGTCTGCATGATATAGCATTATAACAACCCACATAATCCATGGTGGCTTAAAGATAATGGGTTTAGACCTTTAGACTACATGAAGAAATTGAGCAGAATAGCTATTGTAGAATATATGGGCTTTTAATTGCTATACCAATCAATATAAACATTTTAACTTCTTGTTCAGGTGCGTTTAAAGTTGTCTCAATATCTTACATTGCAAGGTTACTTCTGTAAATTGATTAAAAGTATTAGAGGCTTTTATGAATAAGCAATATTTTTTTTTCTTTTCTTGGCCTCTCAATACAGCAGTAATTTTCTGCATGAAACAGTAACAGTTGAAAAATACAGAAACACAAATTATTACAGGAAGATATAGGTTTATGAAGAACCTTCATTTTTAGATACTTTTATTTTTCTTATGCTGATTCTCAGTTTGAGAATGGTGGTGTCCATTCACTGGTTTTAGCCATTTTGCACTTTCTATCTTGTTCTGAACTTATGGATTCTCTTCCTATGTAACATGCCCCTAGGCCAAATGAGTTTTTTGGCTTTGATAGGTATTTTCTTTAATTTAGTTGTCCAGTAAGAATTCTTGTTGGTCCCACGGCACCTTTCTCTGCTCTTTCACTCAGCCTGGGATTTGCCTTCTGAGCTGCCTGTCCTCTCCCCTGGCCCAGAGCTGCTCTTTTCTCACTTAGTCTGGCAAACTGCTCATCACGTTATAGCCTTGTAGAAAGCAACTACACTTTTAGAGTAAGCTCCATGGTATAATGTTTTTATTCATTAAAAAAAAAACAGTAAAGAAAGAAATAATAAAATACAGACATAGCACTCTCTACTACTTGAAGTAGTCCTCATATGGTTTGTATACAGTTTTCATACTGAAAGCTTCCCTCCAGCCCTTATGTGTGCATTACTCTAGGATCATGCTATATATTTTTTTATGAAGTTTGGCATACCATTGAATACAATCATGCACTCCTTTGCAAGTCCTAATTAGTTCTATTTTTTCCCCGAGACTGGGAGCTACTGCACTTATTGCTCAACAACAGTAATAGTGTACATGCACTATATTAATTTTTTTTCTTGAATTTACAGCCATGTAGTATAACATATTTACTTCATAGGAAGGCTTATTTCTGTCTGGCAGCTAGTGCAGTAATTGAATCCATTTGCCACAAGTAAGCAGTTTATTTTCATGTTTCACTAAACAAGTTTAATAATAATTGCATGTACTGTGGAGTTTAGGAAGACTCTTATTTCCCTTGTGTATCTTCAACATGGTATTTGTTTGAAATGGTTTACTGTGCATTATTTAAGAGCCAGTAAGCATTAAAATTCTTGAGTTATGTAAAAAAACCCAAAAAAAGGTAAATCCTCTGTCAGCAATAAATTTACAGTACAAAAATATTATGAATTCACATATAGGAAACAGAGTTTGGATCTACAATAGTTACTCACCTACTAGTACACAGTTGGTTTTGTTTACTTTGTTTTTTCCATGTTATTGTGGAAACAATAACATTAAACAATCTACTTCCTAGTGATTTAATCACAATTAAAGTTCATTTTAATAAAAAAGCACCAAATACCCCTCTATGTCTATGTCATTAGAAGAATAGAATGCATAGGGAAACAAACAAACAAACAAAAAAAGCCCCACACACCCCCACATCCTAACCCCCCACAATCTTCCTTTTGGTTAGGGACTTTGTAAGTAAAAGACATGGATCTTTTATGAAACTGTGTAATAGTAAATTTAAAAGACTGACTGGACAATGCTTTTGAATAGTCTTGCAAATGTTACTGTCTACAAATCCAATAGAGTACTGGAACAGGCATTTCTGTTTTACAAAAATTCTTAAAATATCTGATCTGCGTTACAAAGAAAATTCAAGATAATATGAATAGCATGTATATGAGACCTAAAATGATGGTCATGCTGAATATTTGGGTCCTAATAATAGTCTATTAAAATTAACATCCCTCTTCATGATCACTTGATCGTGAGGAAAAGACAGCATTGTCAGCTAAGAAACAAATAGCCAGGTCCAAATAGTGGCATAAAGTTGGTTAAAATATATAAATCTGTACGTTTGATGACACCTGGGCAGGATATTCTAAAAACAGCAACTGTTTCCACATTCAGAAAATGATTAAGCCTTCTCAGATGGTTTTTTCCTGGGAGAGTGCACTGGTCTTAATCAGGGTATCTGTCAGTCCTTTGTGATTAAATATATAGTCTCATTTTGTGAGTTTAACATTGTTATTGTACACTCGAGGGCTGTGACACTTAACTTTTTTCATTTTCCTGTTCAGTGTCTGGTTTTTCCATGAATGTAGCTGGGTTTCACCTTTTGCAAGTAATAGCACACAGTGCAACTGATTACTGACAAAGCTAATAAATTAAAAAGAAACATATACCTGTGGGTAATTAAATTAGACTTGATGAAAGTTGTAGAGATTAATGTATGCAATCAAACTATGTGCCTTAATCACTACCACTGTCAGCTATAATTTATGGCAGAGCATCTTTACAACAATTCACTTTATCTAAACTTTAAAGGCATGTGTATACAGAAATAAATGATTCTGCAGTTTGGGTTGGTGTCTAGTGCCTTTTGACAGATTCAACAACAACAAAACTTAGAACAGCCCTTTTTACCAATACCAAGTAATACTGAAATTCTCTATTTAAGCACTCATCACCTAAATGTACACAAACAAACTTGACAAGGGTCCTGAACTAGTAGGACATCTAGGGAGAATGAACCACAGATGGCTGGCATGAAACCTGCTAGAAGTCAGTCATTCAATTCACAACTTTCTGTGCAGTGCTATTTACTGACTTTTCTTTCTGCAGTTTTTGTTCAACCTAACTTTAAAATTAACATACATGATTGCTGTATATGAAATTCTGCCAGAAAAATTAAAAAATAAGTTGATGGGGGGCATGAAGATGACAGAAAAGGAAATTTCAGCCTTCTACAGTTAAAACACCTTAATTTCAATAAAATATTTTAATTGAGAAGACATTTTAGACAGCAATAAAGAATGCACTTAATTTGTTGAAATATGCAAATAGGGTTCCATCATTCTAGCAAATGGATTTATGCACAATCACTTCTTTGCTGCAATTGCAGTTGAAAGAGGCCAAATAATTTATCACAATTTTTGGATATACACATTTATGAGAATGAGGTAAATAATCTGCAGCATTTTACTGAAAGACCAAAGAGAAAAAGATGTATCTTCACAATTCTGTGACAAAAATATTCATCACTGCAAACAGATTGATGCAGAATAGAATTTGTATACTGAGACATTTGAAAACTGAGACCTAGACACACAAAAGTTTTTAGGCAACTGATTCACACAGTGGCTGAGACACTTGTTTCACCAATTGTGACAAAGTCATATAATTTAAAGAAGCAGATTTAAGTTGCGAATTCTATTTTCATGTAGATGTTTACTGTAGGGCATGCTTAAACTCAGGATAGAAAAAGGATTTTAAACATACATTTTTCTCTCCTTGAACTTATATCCTTCACTAAATGCACTGGCTCTCTTAATGGGCATGGCTTTTTCCCATTATCTATGAAGAAAGCCTATAGACACCTGTGAACTCAGCTTCTCTGTCTTAGTATTTCACATTTAAAGTTGCGTCATTGCTGTACCAGTAGGTACAACAACCTCACAGAATCTGACTCTAGGTTTGTACTAAATTTTAACTAAAAACTTAGAGTGTCCTATTCCAGAGTTTTTGCTTAAGACATTGTGGTGGGTTGACCTTGGCTGGAGGGTTGACCTTGGCTGGAGGGGAAGTGTCCATTAAACTGTTGTATCATTCCCCATCCTCAGCTGAACAGGGGAGAGAAAATAAAACAAAAATGTCACATAAAGGACAGGGAAATATCATTCACGAGTTACTGTCACAACCAAAACAGACTTGACTTGCAAAAATTAATTTAATTTATTGCCAGAGTAGGGTAATTAGAAGTAAAAACAAATCTAAAAACAAATCCCCTCCCTCCCCGGTCCCTTCTTCTCAAGCTCAACTTCATTCCCAATTTCACCATTTCTTTTTCTACAGTGGCACAGGGGGATAGGCAATGGAGGCTGCAGTCAGTTCGTTGTCCCTGGTACTTCTTCCTCGTGTTCTTTCCCTGCTCCTGTTCCTGCAGGTTCCACCTATGGCGGGCAGTCCTCCAGGAATGCTTCAGTGTGGGTCTCTTTCCACACGATCCAGTCCTTCAGGAACAGACTGTTCCGGTGTGAATTCCCTGCAGAGTCGCAAGTCCTGCCAGCAAACCTTCTCCAGTGTGGTCTTTTCATGGGGTAAGAGACTATTCTGTTGTTCTAGCATGGGGTTCCTCCACGGGCTGCAGGTGCACATCTGCCCCCGCATGGACCTCCATGGGCTGCAGGGGGGGCATCCTTCCTCACCATGGTCTTCAGAATGGGCTGGAGGGGAATCTCAGCTTCAATGCCTGGAGCACCTCTGTCCCCCTCCTTCTGCACTGACCTTGGTGTCTGCAGAGCTGTTTCTCTCACATATTCTCACACCTCTCTTCTAGCTGCTGCTTCACAGCAATTTTTTTCCCCCTTCTTAAATCTGCAATATTATTGCAGTGGTGCTACCATCACCACTGATAGCTTATCCTTGGTCAGTCATGGGTCGCTCTTGGAGCCAGACAGCACTGTCTGATACTGTGTCAGACATAGTGGAATGTTTTAGCATCTTTTCAAAAAAGCCACCTCTGCAGCCCCTCACCACCAAAACCTTGCCATGTAAACCCAATACAGTCATTAATGAAGTCTGAAAGCAGGGACATTTGATGTTCAGTAAAAGGCTAAAAGTGCATTTCTTCCTTAGTCTAAATATCAGTTTTTTGAGTAGGGTCACAGACTCCAATCAAAGCCCAAATGATCACTTCCTGGAAAAATTTCAGTATAACTTCAGATAATTTGTAAAGGATATTAATCCATTGACACACAGTACAGCATAATTTGACATTTAATGTGTGCGGATATGCTTTCCCAGAAATCTGGAGAGGTCTATTTATTTTTGATGTAACAGATACAGTACTAGATTCAGTACTTTTGGTTGAGGGGAAAGCTGATTCTTGGAGGTTCATTTACTGAAGTAACATTAACCATAAGCCATCCCTTACATCCATTTCAACTCAGCCAAAAAAATTCTGTCCTTTGGGAATTCAGACGTATTGAAAGTGGACTTCTCGTCTGTTTCTTAATTTTTTTATAATAGAACTCAGGAATCTTTTAGTGTCTTTTTATCATCATGTCCCTTTTAAAGATATGTTGCATTTTTTTAAAATTTGATTAAGAAGTTTGGAAAATATTTTCATTCTATAAAAGTTATTTTAACATGGTCATGAGCTATGAAATACACAAAAAAATAAGTGTGTAGTTTGAAATAACATATTCAAATATTATGGATCTTTGTGATCTCAACTAATAATGCTTTATTTCACATTGTTGCTGTTAGGATACATCTCAAGGCTGTAAAATAAAATGAGATCGATTTTCCCAGTACAAACCTCTGTGTTTGAATAACAACTATGTTTAACCAAAAAAAATGAAACCTTTCTCTTTGTCTATATGTCTTATATGTTTATGCCCATTCATGAGGTAACATTTATGTTACCCCAAAAGATAAAAGATTGCATTGCTCTCTTAATGAATTTTGTGTATGAAAAGAAATTTCTGATTAGTCACAGAATTGCAGAATTTATTTGGCAAAGCCCACTCTGACATGAATATGCAGTTGTGCACTTTTTGCTGAGTATGGCTTCTCTTATCACTACTGGGACCATCTAGTATCCCAGAGCTGTCATAGCACAGAGGTTACTTGAGATAAATCACTTAACAGCAGCTGCAAGCCCTTCCAAAGTAACAGATTAGATACAGCACATGCAGGGTAATGCAGAGTGAAGCAGTCTGACTGAATATTCTGGAATCTAATTCAGCAGCATCCTCCTCCCCAGTTCAGGCTCAGATCTGGCAAAGTGTCATAGAAACTGGTGAAGATCATTCTTCAGTAAGGTCAATGTAGTCTGGAATAAGAATATATTGAGCCAGCATAGCAAATACAATGGCATCACGGACATTTTTTGCTGCTGTTTTCCTTTTCTGACAGGTTGATTTTTTATCCTGCTTTCACTGTTACACCAATACATCTGAGGATCCTTTCCTGTGCACAGTATTGCTCTCTAGAAGGAGTAATTGCCACAGGAAAAACCCAAACTGAATTGTGATTAAGCCTTTGATAGTTCAAGTCCAGAATACAGATAATTTTATGCAATTCATAATTATTTCACTGCTGGTTTGCGATGACTGAAAGAAAGCTTTATTCAAATAAGATTTACAGACATTGAAGCCAAGTTTCAGCTAATGATTTAACAAGGCAGAGTAGATCATAATACAAAAGGATTTGTTTAGAAACAGATAGCACTGCCTAACAACAGGGTACCTGGATCACTTCCTTCTTGTCAACAAAATCAACAGAATTTGCCAGTACCCCTACCATGCAAGTCCTTTGATTCTTTTATAAACTACAGGATGTGTTCTAATAAGAATGCAATGTGTTTGTGTGGAGGGACAGTGAGAGCATCTGGGTGGTGCTTAGTTTCTAGCTGGGGTTAGAACATGACAGTATGTAATCGAGACATTTGGACAGATATTAAATATAGATTGATTTTTATGAAATATATAGTTAAGTTCATAATTGTCAATGCATTCTCTGAAGGAGAAGGAAAATAGCTAATCATTTTGCCTTGGTCACCAGTCAACACCAAGTACTATCAGTTCTTGATTTAACTTCTGTAAAGCTTGTCTTTAATTTGCACTGAAAGAGAAAATTAAATCAGTTTGAAACACTTTTATATACCCTATTTTCAAAAAGAAGATTGGTGTTTATTGCCATTTATTCTTTATTAAACTGTTCCTAATATAAAGGAGAAGGGTGAACTTTTCAATTTGTAGTTCATATTCACTTTGCTGAGGCTTTATTTTCCTGCATGGATCCTGGCTCAGTAAAAGACAAACCTACAGAATTTTCATCTGAATATTCAAAAAATGTAGGGATGGTCACAGCTGGGTCTTGATAAACAGTCAGTTAATTTGAGAGAGTCTCCCACTCAGGAGTTTTTGAATTATGACATTTCAAACAAACATAAAAGTAGGTCTTAGCTTACTGTATCTTAATGGCTATGCAGTCAGATGAAGAACATTCAGAAAGCTGATTGAATCAAGAGAGGAGAATCATAGTGTCCTGTAAAAAATGGAAACTGTTTGAAAATTCTCAAAAAAGGTATCTCTGAACTTTTAGAACCAAAGGAACCTGATACAACAAGAAGCCAGTGGAAATATGTATTTTGGTTAAGAAGAATGACTGTGTTATCATGATATACCAAATAGTATTTTTTTAAAAATAGTGACCTCAAGCTGAGCAGGGACATACTACACAATTCCAAAGAGAAACCATCTGCATTAGAGAAATGTCAGATATTTTACAAAATTCACTACTAAACCCCAATGACTTTCTGTCATCATTAAGAAACTGAGACAGAAATAATGCTTTGTTAAGCTGGCATTCTCTAGATGTCTGCTTTTGCGCAAACATAGTCTGTTTGTCAGAAATACCTGTGCTCTGTCCTCTGACAGGTAACTGTGTCTTTGATATGCTGCTTAATCTGTTGGAGAATCTTAGAAAAGGACCTTAATAGAACACATTGGTATCTTCTGGGTCTTGTGCTAGACAAATGTCAGCATCAGTTGATAGACAAAAGGCAGGAGCAAGATGAAAATTTCAGATATTCACAATATTTGGAAGTCTATAAGGAGTAGCATGATGGGCTCTAAAGCCAACAGTGAGCAAATATTTAGATATATTCCCTGCTTTAAATGGTGCATGGGTGGGAGATTGGCTGTTGCAAATGTGAACTTGGACACTCATTCATGTGTTTCTGCAGGAGGAAGAGGAACATCCTTCTACCACCCAGAAAATTTTAGTCCAGAAAATAATGCAATCATTCCCATGTAATAATTCATAGTTATCTTCTTATGTTTTCTGTGTGCAGAGAAGTTTACCCTTCCCTATTATTTTCTGTAAGTGAATGACTTTCCCCCATTTTCCTTTTCCTCACTTTCTCTTCCTCCCAAAAGATAAATGCTCTCTCATTTTCACATGCACTCCTGCTCCCAACTCTCATTACAGTCCTGGCTGTGCCTTACATCTGGCAAGCTTAACATACCACTCTCTGTCCTCAGAACCAAAGTGGACTGGAATACTCAATAAACCAAGAGAGTTATCTGACCTATATTACCCGACAGACCATGTGCATGTCATTTTTGTAAAGCACCTTGCATGCCAGCCAAAAGCCTTCACATATTCCATCCATTCTGAAATAAGCATCCCTTGTGTAGCAGCATGTGCACCTTTATGCATATTTTACCATCTACTCTTGTTTTAACTGAACCTAAACAATGTTCTTCTGACACTTGGAGACTTTAAAATATCTTTGACTGTCAAGAGTCCCAGGGCTTTCAGACACATAGTCAATGTGATGCTCTAAAACACACACAAAAAGACAATTGTGTATGTGTAGTAAATGGATTATAAATTTCAGAGATTTTTCTCTAAGCACCTCAGCACTACAAGAGCTACAGACTGTTGTTTATTCTACATAATTCTAATAATAATGACTCTCCCTGAAGAACTATAAGTAGGTTTTATAGAATTTAAATTAAATTTTAGCTAAGTTTAAAGTGACCTTCTGCAGCTGAACAGTGGCTCTTGCACGGAGCAGGGAGGCCACAAGCAATCGACATTTTAGACTAAACAACATGGCTTCCCCAAATCAGACAAGCCACAGAGAAAGGACATTTTAAACAGTGAATTTCCATTCCATTCACCTTTGTTAATATACTTTCTCTGCCTGTCCCTTAAAGAAAAGAAAACAAGTCAAAATGTTAATATTGAAAGTTTTAATTGTCACTCATCTTCCTCTGCCCAAAGACTGTTTCTTTTGGATGCTGCACCTTCTAAAATCATACCAGACTTTAATCCAAGCTGTACTACTCCTGAAATGGTGGGAAACAAGTTGAGAGTCCTCTGACTCCTCATGCCTGCCATTCGCACAGTGGGTAGAGAGGGCAGGGGGATTTCTACAGTATCACTCTAGTGCTTTCGACAGAAGCGCTGAACAAAGTCATTTTAAAAAAAAAAGTTTTTCAAATTTTACTTTAAAAAAACATGCCTTCAGTCTGAAGTGTGACAGAGAAATAATTAAAATCTATTAGGAGTTACAGTAGTTAAGCAAATATTCTATAATTTCCTTCAAAATGTTAGAGCAAGGAACAAAAAGCTTAAAACACCTTTTTACTTTCTGCTATAATGTTTACTTTTTCTCATCATTCACTGCAGGAAACATTTGCTGCAAATGTTTCTTAGGTAAATTACTGGTTCAGGTAGCTTAAATCACAAACCACAGAAAAATAAAACCTTAAGAGATGTAACTAACACAGAAATTTATGATTACTAATTCTGAGGCAGAGGCTTGGAAGTGTATTTTCTCTACCATATTGCCTGTCCTACCATTGAAAACACATTTGAACCTCAGACAAGGAAAAAACCCTAAAGAAAACAAGACGTTCTCTTTGTTTACTTTGTCCTACTGTTTACGTTTTTTATTTTACCATTTTAACTTTCAGTTCTAGGAAGGTCTTGCATGTTTATAGAAATATTTTGCATTATTATTTAGGTAGTTAGATAGCTAACTATGTCACATGTCATAGTGCTGAAATCATTCATACTGAACAGACAATATTCCTTAGCATGTTTTTGTGAGCTTTGCCAGTTAATTTTGAGTTATGATTGTTACTCATTGTATTTTCTATCCAAGATGCAAAGAGTACAGCTGGAGAGACAAAAATTTGTGTCATTGTGTATATAACCTTTCTCTGCCTAGCCAAGTTCAGAAAAAATTGAAAAAGTGCACATTCCCGTTGGAAGCTGGGGTGTAGCTCTTAGCTATTCATATGTGCAAGGACTCCTTCATTTTCTGCCTTTTTCTGTTATTTTGCTAATCAGAAATTAATAGCAGTATCCATATGGCACAATACTTTTTATTTATCCTTTCTCAAGCATAGCAAAAGAGCAGCCTACTACCTTTTCAATAATATATTTTCTAATATACTGAAGAAATTGTAAGTTCCTATTTTCTACTTACTACCTATTTGATATGTGCTAATAAATGCTAAACATAAAAGCAGGAACAATACTTCAGTGTTTGATAGGAGTCTTTGTGTAATAGTGATTTACCAAAATATGAATATCGATCTAATATCGATATCCAACTGAGATGGACAAAAACTCTCTAACAGTTTAGAGTTAGAAAGTGCATGTTTATTTGGCGCCAGGCACTGCGTGGGATAGCTCCCTAAGATGGAGGGCTCTGATACAAGCAAACACAACGTTTTTTATTTCCAAAAATTATGAATATCCAAAATACAAATGCATATTTGTAACTTTAACACCTCCCATTCTCCACGTTGTACAGAAATGAGCTTAAATGTAATTAAGCATGCGTAGTGTGTGTTCTGAATTGAGTCGGTGGCCTTGAATCAGGCCAGTGGTCCCAAAAAAGATGAAGCGAGCTCATCTTCCTCACTTTGACTTTTTTGCCTTCCTGAACTTTAACAATCCTAATTACTTTAGTGATCTCTACGTTTCCTCTTGCGTGACTTTTGCATAGGTTCCCACAGAGGGAGTAAAATTGGTAATTGTCCTTGTTCCCTAGACCAACTTATCAATGTTTCTATTCCTCGTTCTAAGCACAGCTAAGCAAACATACAAATGACAGATCATCAGTAATTTGGTAATCAGTTACTAACATCTTAAAACCCATTTCAGGTCCAGCTCTCTTAACTATTCTAATTAACTCTAGCTGGGCCCGAATTCCTTCCTAGTCTAACTAATTTCAACACAGCTAGCCTATAACTAAAATCTTTATGTTTCTTCTAAATCTATGTTTCAATAGCACCAACAATCCCACCACATTAAAGTCTGTTCCAAATCTTTCCTTTCTCCTTGTATTTGTTTCACATGACCCAGTTGGGGGGGGGGGAGAGGGGGGAGGGCTACAGGGGCTTCTTCCGTAAAAAACTGCTAGTATTTTCTTCATGTTCAGCAGAGCCAGTTCCTGGTGGCTCCAAGGATATATGTGCTGCTGGCCAAGTCTGAGACAATTCGAAATAGTGGTAATGCCTTTGTGACAACATATTTAGGAAGAAAGATAAATAGTTGTTGCACTTTTGAAATTGTGACCTGAGAAGACCAGAGTGAAAACATGTGAGGAGAACAACTCGGCAGACACCAAGGTCAGTGCAAAAGGAGGGACAGGAGGTGCTCCAGGCTGAGCCAGAGCTGAGATTCCCCTGCAGCCCGTGGAGGAGCCCCATGCTGGAACAGGTGGATGCCTGAGAGAAGGCTGTGACCCTGTGGGAGGCCTGTGGAGAGAGTGGCCCTGCTCCCATGCTAGAGCAACCTGTCCTGAAAGGATTTCAACATGTGCAAGAGTGACCAATGCTGCAGCAGTTCAAGGAAGACTGTTGTCTATGGGATGGACTCATGTTGGAGAAGTTCTTAGTGAACTGTCTCGCCTGGGAGGGACCCCATGGTGCAGCAGGAGAAGGACTCCTCTCCCTGAGCAGTGGGAGAAGCACAGGTGATGAACTGACCACGACCTCCACTCCCTGTCTCCTTGCACGTAGGAGGTAAAGCTGGAAGGAGGGAGGGATGGGGGGAATGTGTTTTTAAGGTCTTACTTTAATTCTCATTATTCTGCTCTGTTAGCAATACATTCACTTCATATTTCTAAGTCTGGCCTGTTTTGCCCTTGATGGTATTTCATGAGTAATCTCTCCCAGCCTTTATGTCAACACATGAACCTTTCATTAAATTTTTTCTCCTCTGTCCAGCTGCAGAGGGGAGCTAGCGAGAGGCTTTTATGGGTGCCTGGCATCTGGCCCGGGTCAGCCCAATACACTCATTCTATTTCCCACCCCAGAAACATAGTTTCAGTTATTTCTGTCATAAGTTTGGACTTCTGAGTTGTGCACTGGTCATTCAGGTAACTAAATACATCCATTGAATGTGCTTTCTTTGAGAAGTTTTCGCTAGACAGAATATGAGAATACAGTAAACTTCCTTGTAGTCTTGGAAAAAATTGCTAGAATTGTTCTATCAGTGTTCTATCACAGTGGTCCTGGAGCAGGCACCATAGAAGTCTTGAAGAAGAATTTAATGTCTGTAGCTTTATTTATACCTAATTACTCTTTAAACATTTCTCAGGCAGCCTGCTCTGCTGAGGGCTCCCTGTTTTGACTTGACTTTACTCTGCTGGGTTAAAGCTGGGATAGAATAGTATAGAATAGAATAGACTAGACTAGACTAGACTAGACTAGACTAGAATATCGTTCCAGAGCTACAGCTGTCATCTACTCCAACTGCCTGATCAGGGCAAGACTCATTAAAGTTAAAGCATGTTTTGAAAGGCTTTGTCCAAACACCTCTTGATGTGGTGATCTATTTACCCACTGCTTTAATGATCCCATATTGTTCCCCCCACTTTCCCCTGCCCCTAGGCCTGGACACTCCCTTGGGCTCTCCCTATCGGTTCCTGTACCCCAACTCTGCCCATGTACCGTCCCCGAGCCTCTGAGAAAACCCCACTGCACCCAGATCAGGAGATCTTGCTGCCTCTGGGGATTGCTGGGGTAAGATGTAAGATTAACAATCCTCTAAAACCCTTGTGGAGAGACCCTTCTCACCTCCTTTGGCATCACTGTGTTGTAGAGCTGATAGCTGGCCAGAGCAAGAGTGTGGAGCTGTCCAAAAAGGACTACGGGAGGACAGAATGGCTGCCCTGTCCTAAGAAGCCCCACTGAGCTCCCAAGGAAAGCTGCAGCCTGCTAAACTAAACTTAGCACTACAACATCTTGAACTCTGACAGGCCTTGGCCATTGACCACCTCTCAATGAAACCTTTTCCAGTGTTTGATCAGACTCCCTTGGTAAATAGCTGATTCCTAATGTCAGGTCTGATCCTCTCATGTGTACTGTCCCTGGATAGAGGGAGAAGATACCAGCATCTTTTTGTCTATTTTCCCTTTTCAGGAAGCTGCAGAGAACAGTGAGGTCACCTCTCGGGTTCCTTTTCTCCAAACTAGACAAGATCAAGTGATTAGCCACTCCTCGCAGAACATGCTTTCCAGTGATTTCACCAGCTTTGTTGCACTCCTCCAGATGCATTCAAAGACCTTAACATTCTTAAATTGTGAGGCCCAGAACCACACACAGTATTCAAAGTGAGGCCGCACTAACACTGAATACAATAAATTCTTTTGATTGGCTGGTGATGATGTATTTGGTGAACAGAGGCTGCTCTCCAGCCACTCCTCTCCCAACTTAAACTTGTATTCAGTGTTACTCTGTCTCAAGTGCAGAATCTGACATTCATTCTTATTAAATTTCATGTCATTGATGATTACCCAACGCTATTATCTACCCACCTTCCTCTGCAAAAACTCCTGTCCCTTAAGCACCTCCCAGGTAAGTACCATTGATAAACTTGCTGATGGAGCACTCAGGTTTTGCATATAGATAATTTATAAAAATGTTGAACAGAACTGTCCCCAAAGTTGAGACTTGAGAAACACCACTGGCTGGTTGCTGGCCAGATGCAGCCAGTTCTTCACAGGTGCAAAACTCTTTCAGAAGACTACTGTGACAGAGAGTATCAAAAATATTACTTAAATCCAGAAAAACTATATTTGCTGTGCTGCCTTCATCCACCAGCAGGATGGTGATATCTTATTGTAGAAAGATAGCAAATTGCAAATTAAATACGATTTTCCCTTTGTGAACCCATGTTGACCGCACCTGATGCTTGTGTTGGCCTTCAAGTGCCTTTAGTAGAACTCAGTATCATCTTCAAGAAATATATAGTTGAGGCAGTTTGGGTCATCTCCTCAGAAGTGACTGTTCTAGACTCTTTGTCTAGACCTTTTACTTTAGAAAGAGTTAGACACAACCTGCACATTAGAAAAGGTAAGAGTAAATTACAAATCTGCCATAATAGCCACATCTCCTGGAGAAACAAAATCTAAGCTCCAGATGGTTAGATAATTTATCACAGTAGATTTGGGAGCATGCTCAGGGCCTGAGGGTTTAATAATGATTATACTGAACCATGTCTTTAATCCTTTTTGTTGCTGTTTCCTAAAGGCTCTCAACAAATTTTTTATAGGAATAGTTTTTTAAGCACTATTTATAACAAATTTTTAACACTTTTTTTACAAATTAAAATACTTGTGCTTAAAATTTAGTCAGTTACCAAGTGTATTTGAGACACTGCAATTTTCAAATGTTCACAGACAGGATGCCACAGATCTTCTTAATTAAGAAGATGACTGGTTTATATTAATATAATTGTCTATTCATACCATTATATTGTGCACAATGGTTAATTCTGAAGATGACAAGAGGTTAAAATTCCAAAGAAATGCTTTCTTTTCTGAAGGCATCAAATAAACATAAATACATGTCTTTCATGACATTCCAATAGGGATTCTTTTTAAGTTTTTAACATCTTTAGAAAGGAATGAAACTAGTAGAGACATTAACTTGAGATGATAATAAAGTCATCTCAGTAATCATATAATAATAAATAACAATAAATATTAACTATAAATATTAGCAAGTTGTTAGATTTATGATTAGGAAATGTTTCTAAGTGCCTTGAAAAGTAGGACTTTTAAGATGCTAGAATCCTACTGGAGGGATTAAAGTCTTCTGTGATGAGAAACGTTTGCTTACACCAGTACTCTGTATATCTGACTTTCATAAGTCCTTGAGTTAGATGGTAAAGAGCATGACTTCTAAAAGTAAGTCTGATACTTTGATTTATGAAAATGTTGTAGGAATAAAACAAAAAAAGAAGAAAAATGGGACATCTGGAGAAATTATACTCAACAGTGTAAATGTGGGGGGACAAGCCAAATATCTTGAAATATACATCATGCTCTGAGATAAAGTCTTCCTGTTTCTTCTTACAGATGAAAAAATACGGTGCAGCACCACCTGATCCACATGATCAGCATACCAGCACCATTGTTAATATAATTCAGGTAGAGTAAGACCAACTTCAGAGAAATAACATTGTTCTGTCTCTTGGATTTGAAGTAGCAGCACCCTGTGGATATTCATACTACATGTTGGGCTTTACTGTAAAAAAAAGTGTATATATATACATAATTTCTATGTAGAAGTGGAAAATAGATTTTGCCAGTAGACATTCAAGCAAGCAAGAATAAAGTCTGTGTGATAACTTAGTGGAGAATAAGCCTTGATCCAGCTGTAAACCTTGGAGTGAATTTCATCCGCAGCAAATTATGAATGGACAATATCACCTAATCGGTTTTGTGCTTGAAAGATCAAAATAGTAAGGTACAATTCAAGAATGAAATACACAAACATTGCTATCAAGAATACAGTTTTAGAAAAGTAAATATCCACCAAGGGGAGGAGGAAAGTCTATCAGCAAAGGCACACAACTGACGTCTCCTGCTACTCCTTCTGCCCAACCCTCCTTGTCTCTTCCTAGCCCCAGCCCTCCCAAAATAAAGATTCCAAGAATAATTCATCACTGAAGACTAAAATAAGGGTAGTTGTAGAAACACTGACAGCTTGTAAACTCAGCCAAATATGTAAATTGCAAAAATATGAATTACCTAATCGTTCACTATAATGAAAAAATAGCAAAAAACTTTATAGTTGTAAATATGAATAGCTGTAAATACGAAATATTTTTGCACATCAGTACACAGACAAGTTTTAAAACTTTGTTCATTCATTAAACCAGCATAATTCTTTTATTTAAAGGAAAGGGACAAAAATAAAATTTTAAGCCTTAGTCATGTGGGATATGCCCAGCCACTGCCCTGGAGGGATGTCTGCTGAGATAAGAGATTTTGCAACCACCCAGCAGGACTCCCTGAAAAGGACTTTGGAGTCATGGTGAGGAAAAGTAGACCCACAATCCTTTGGGAGACCCTATGCAGATCGTTCTGTAACCCATTGGCCTATCCCAGACCCTCTCTAACCCATTGGTCCCCTTGCTGATCCCCTGTATCCCTATAAAAGACCAATTCGCCTCTGTAGAGGGAGAGTTCGTCCCTGGCCTTCCCTTCGCTGGAGGGAACCCACAATAAAGCTACCTTTGTGCGGAACCAGCCATACGGGTCTTCTCGTCTCTCTCTGGTCTGGTTTGGCCTAGAGGCTGCCCTGCAGAGCTGAGCTGGAATCACGAGCTGATATCACTAAAGAGCTGACAGCTTCTGCAAGGGCTCCTCTGCCAGCAGGTGAGAGGAAGACACCGGGCCTCGGGAAGGCGATTCCTTTCAGGACCATCTCCCCGGACTGGTCACCTCTTCCTGGGTCACAGCCATGGACCCCACCACCAGCTGTAATATAGACAGGCACTCCTGTACTTCAAATTCTTCAGGAATAAAAGAAGATAAGACATTTATGCCTGAGCTGAAATTATGTTCTACCTATTTTGAGTCTGCTTGCACAAAAGTGACCCTTTCCATGAAGAAAAAGTTTTCATTTTATTGCAATGCTGTTGGAGAATGCCCATCTAAAGCAAATGCTGTTGGGTAACTGTCATGGGTTAGCAAGCACAGCTCTGGATTTTCCTGCAAAGAGGTGCTTACAGCTTCCTCTGTGACCTAATGGAACCTATCAGGTCACAGAGTTTGAATATGAACAATTTTTTAAGCCACTTAAAATTTTGACTGCCTCTGCGGTCCACATTTAAGAACGGACAAAGCCCAGGGGAGGTCTGTCTCGTTTCCAGGGCTGGGACAGGTAGCTGCAAGGCCTGCACGGGGCCCGGTGGGCCCAGGCCAGGCCCTGCTCGGGCTGGGCCAGGACACAGCCATCCTGGAGCTGTGCTGCCTTGTCCCACCCGCGGCCCCCCACAGCCCTGCTACATGCAGACGGAGTGGCCCAGTTTCTTCCCCCTCTCCAGTGTGGCCGAAGATTCAGCTGAAGCTGCCCTGCTGCCCAGCAAAGATCATGTGACCAACAGCGATAAGCGGAATTCCAGCTGCAAGGCCTGGGTGAGATTAACCCTTTTAGTGCTGTAAATGCTGCAGACATTAAGTAAAGAAAGAAGAGCTGAAAACCTGAGGGAGGAGAAAGAAGAGATGCTTAAAGCTGAAAATTTGTTGTAAAGCTATGGTGGTGATAGACTATGATATATCAGAGTACCCGTTGTAATTTCATGAAAGCATGGAGGGTGGAGCATTCAAACTGTACTTGTGAGCAAAAGCACCTATGCTGGAATAAGCAAATGACGAAGCAGCTGTAATTTGAAGTTTGAACAGGGAGAGATGGAAGTGATGAGGACTTGTTTGCTCCAAATCGGAAGGAGAAGACCTCAGTTCCTAGAGATGCTCCCAGAGATAGTCCTAACGATGAAGATGAGGAGGAGCCTTTGCTCCCAGGGACAGGGGGACGGCCTCTATTCTTAGAGATGAAAATGCTCCCAGAGATGGGTGAAGGGAACTTTGGTTCTGAACAGCTCAACCTTAAAATGGTACCCCAGTAGCTCAAGATTGGACCCTTGAAAGCAGTTGCGGGAAAAGCTGCAAGTTGTGGGAGGGGACTCTCACATGATGCAAGCAGAGAACCAACCCAGGCAGCTGTCTCGTTGTGATACTTGAAGCCATGAGAGAATTTCTTGTGGAGATGTCTCCATAGTATGAACAAGACAGACTCCTCTTCCTAAATGAACTGAACAAGGATATTATGGAAGTGGTAAACAGACTGAACATCTCAAGGGTCGTCTTTTACATTGTCAGTGGGAGAAGGGAGGAAGGTGGGGGGGAGGAGAAGTGTTCTGAGGGTGTGATATGATTTTTTTTTTTTTCTTCTTTTAGGTCTATTAATAAACTTCTTTACATTCTTTCAAGTTTTGTGCCTGCTTTGCTTTTCTCCTAATTCTTATCTCACAGAAGGTAAACAGTAATGAGTATTTTGGACCAAACCACAAGAGTAACGCATTTAAAGTAGTTGTATTTGCTGACATTTGGAGTAGGTCAGTGAATATGTATATTTACAATGTCCTGTTGTCTTGAACTAGTACAGAATCACCAGAAATTTGTGGCAAGCAGAGATACAAAAAATTGTCCAACAGAAACTAAATATATCAAGAGGAGCAAGGTCATGAAGAAGGCATTGGAAATTGTTGTTATGCGAAAGTAGCTGTTATCATGCATTTTTTCAGCTAAAATTCTATGATGAAATTCATTATTCAAATCCAAACCCTCCACAGTAAGTACTGCCAACTATGTATTTGAAGTAATAGAGTGAATCGTGCGTATATTCAACCCATGTCACTCTGTAAAAGATCTGAAACATTGTCCAGGGTTTTGCTTGAAACTAGAATGTACTGCAGAAGTAGGAATATGTCCTAAAAGACCCTTGTTGGATAAAGTGTCATTCTTTACTTATTTGGACTGTAAGACTGGCTTTTACTAAATGTAAGACATTTACTGCTTTATTCAGGGGAAATCTGAAAAAAAAATATATTAAAGGGACTGTGCTGTTTTCTAACCATTAGAATACTTAAATATAATGTAATACTTTTTCAGTGAGGCCAGTACATATTTATCAAATTCAGGTATCCAATTTTTTTTCATTATGAATTTTTATTAATACATTTACTTGACTTTTAAGATTTTTACATTGCAACAATTTAGTATGTACAGGACACCACAATGGAACAGGGCAAACATCATAAAGACTACAGTGAGAGTAAGTGAACTTTGGGGAGCATAAGGACTTGAAACCTATGGAATATAAATGAATTGACAGAATTTAAATTAGTCTGATGTAACTTGAATCAGTTATTGAAATCTGGTTGCTGGAGTGATCACTGACAAAAAATTTACTACAACAGAATTTTAAAATTTGCCAACAGATTACCAAAAATCACATTCAAAATTCTGAGCCTTGCAAAAAGGAAAATAAATAAAGCCAATTGGAATGAATATTAGTAATAAATTGTTTCTCTATTTTCCAGGAATACTAGCTAAAACACTGGATTGTGGGAATGAGATTTGTCCTTTTATATATGTATATATATACTGTATTTGTATTTTCTGATTCTGTTTTGTGCATATTTTCTCTTTTAAATATTGCATGTTCCATTTCAGGAACATATCTTGCAAATTGCTGAATAATCTGACACATAAACGTGTGGTTGGTACACTGAAAAAAAAAAAGTACTGTCAGCAACATAAACAAAACAAATCAGTGTACTAAAGCTGAGAACACCAAACAAAGCTCCAGCAGAGCCATCCAATGTTCCCAAGAGGAATGCAGGTTAAAAATCCAAAATGAAACAGTGCTGTACTACTTTTTGTGAAGTGAGAAAGATTAGGAAAGGAAAAGGTAAAAACAAGTAACAGCAGAACTTACTGCCCAGTGCTACTTAGTGTGGATTGCAAGGTATCTGCCTAGCTCAATAGTGTTGCAGTGTGGAAATCCCACATATCCAGAAATTCAGTTTACAATGAGGTACACTTTGAAAACTTGCATGTAAGAGCATTGAAGCTAAAATAGTGGTTAATCAGAGAAAATGTGTTGTGATAGCTATATTTGGGAAGAAAATCATTAAGAAGAAATTATTATGAGAAACTGATAAAAGTAGATCTGGTGAAGTACCTTTTGGACTGTCAGATTTATTATACAAAATATATTAAATATAGACTATAGACTACAGTACATTGAAAACCAGGAAATTGATTCAAGTCAGCCTGTCCATTCCCTGTGGTATCTACTGTTCAATATCCACTTACAAGTGTTAAATTTAGCCTTAGGTGGGGTGCCAGATAATTTATAGTACTCATAAGTAAAACATATATTAAAAAAAAAAGCTAAAGTGAATTGCCATTTCAGAAATTTAATGAAGATGCAAACACCTTATTGGTAACTTTCACCATGTGAAGGTATCTCAGAATGCTGTGGGTAAGTAAGCTGAAATATACTTTTTATCTCCTTTGGGTGCAGCAGATTTCCAGGTAATAACACTGATATAGGAGAAACTGAGGTACAGCTACCAGGGAGATACTGGTGATAAACATAAGGGCGTTTTCCCTGTTTAGTTCCATCTCTTGTGCTATGTGAGTAGTATAGTGCCATGGGGTAGTCAATATAATGGAAACATTCCTCATTCTTAACCTTGCCAGTGTTTCAGCAGCAAATGAGCAAATTATGAAGTTTGACAGAAAATTATGGATCTGTTTCTACAGAATTATAAAAGCATAATTGTTAATTGTTAAATTAGCATAATTGTTAAATTCACTACTGATATTAATCTGGAACAGGTGGTAATAATTTATAAAAGCATTATTTCATAGCAGTATTTGAGTGTTGACAGAAATATAAATTAACAAACATTATTATGCAATTTTACACTCAAGAAATTCTAGAAGATGGAAAGTAGAAATATAGTTTCAAAATGCAGGCATCTGCATTTTAAAAATTACAGGAGTAGTACAAAGAAGAAGGAAGTTGCTATAAAACCTCTGAGATGGCTTCTTTGAGAAGGTTCTTCGTAAACAGACCTACAGTGAGGCACTCCAGAAAGCAAAAGGGACATTACTTTAGTCAGGGTGTTTGCAACTTTCCAGTGTGACTATAAAAACAACTTCTCAAACAGCAACAAGAAAAAAAGTACTTGGGAAAAGGAATGAGTGAAAGCTCCTGTACACTGATGCCTTTTGTTCTGACTCAGAGAGTAGTAACTGTTATCAGTGGAATGCCCACATGCTATTCTAATTCTTCAGAAACCATTCGCAGTTTGTTGTCAAACAATTCTATGTTTTCTAGTAGATTTGACATTTTCTCTGAGGGAGTTCCGGAGAGTCCACTTGAGAAGAAAATGGACATCACATCTGAGCAAATGGGGACTCGTCTGACTCAGAAGTTGATTTTCTCCAGAAAAAAAACTGGGCAATCTTTACAATGGATTTCAAACCCATGAGTAATATTTATGATGACAATTCACAGGAACTAAATCACGTGCATCTAATTTACAAGAAGAGATACCTTTGAGGTGAAGGATTTTTAGTCAATTTTGAAATATTTCTTAAGGCTACTAAGGAAAAGAACCAGTACAAATAATTGCAATAGCTCTGGCTTCATTTTCCAAGACTCTTACCCTGCAGACAGAATAATTTACTGTTGAGCAATGCTTTTAACTAGACTAGTGAAACAAAAATACACTGAGTTTGAAACAGCAACATTTACCAATCAATCATGGTGAAGTAAATAATACAAGCAGCAGCCTGATTTCTTACCGACTCAGAAAGAAGTGTGTGTGTATGTGTGTGTGTGTGTGTGTGTGTGTGTGCGCTGATATGGACCTGAGCAAGCAGAATGTCTCTTTTTCCATTTCTGAAGTTCATGCCTGAGACAATCTAAAAGAGTGCAAATTTTCTCCAGGTGAAAGGGTAAAGGTCTTTTCTTCAGATGACATTCTTATTTACTATTTGGTTTGCTGAAAATGTAGCCATAATATATGTTCATAACTCACCCTATTAAATTAATCCCTCACAAGACAATAATAAGAGTTGCTTGATAATTTATTATTTATTCTTGGTTTCTATTAAGAGGTGCGGTGGTTCAAAAAAAGAAAGGATTAGCACCAATCTGATCAATATTTCTGTAGAAAGTTTTTCAACAACTAGAATATATATATTTCTCTCTCTGTGTAAATTATATATAGTGATATACGTACATATAGAAAAATAAACATCAGTTTATTTTTTAGAGAAAGGTTTTTATGGATGGGTTGTGAATCATTACAACAGTGTTCATGTAACATAAAAATATGGCTCTTTCCCAGCTATCCCTTTTCTTTTCCAGAGATTTTGAGTGATTCGTTTTGTATTAGTTCCCAGGGAATTTTATTCTATAGAGGAGATGCTGGGTATTGTCATGATCACCTGAAAATATCAGTGCAGTGCTAGGAATTTGTGTTAAGATCATAGTTTAAGCAAGGTTGTCTAATTGTGATTTGATTACAAGTGCAAACATTAAACATATTTTCAGGCATTGCATTTTTTAAGATTGACAGGAGTTTCTTATGAGCACTTTTTCAGAGACGGCTGCTACAGTAAACATTTTTATGTTTTTATATTCTTACCTAAGTGCTCCAAATTAATATAAAAGTTTACTTTTCTCCTTGTACTTATAATTCTAAAGTACCATACCAATACAAGCATTAAAGTGTGTAGAATGGGAAGTTTTATGTCACCAGGATGTAATTTAACTGATTAGCCTGATATCATCTTTTGTTTCTATAGTGACTACCCTTCTGCTTAAAATGTTTTAAAATTAGTTAGTCAATATAGTCTTTATGAGAAACAGGATTACTAATTAAAAAATACCTAAGAAATCTGTTTTCCTCTTTTATGCAGAAAATGTATGGCGCCCTTTTCAGTAGAAAAACTTGGTTTTCAATCAGAATCATACAGAAAATTACCTTTGGACCCAATCTTCTTTAATGTCTAAAAATGTAAGCATTGTTGTATGGCACAAGGAAACAGCAAAAGCAAAGCTTTATAAAGCTCACAAGTTCAGACTTTCTACTCAGACGTAACAGCAGCTGAATTAAAGAAGTGGAACTCTTCTGTTGAGGTTCTTTCAGCAAGTCACCAGAAATGTATTGTAATTCATATGAATCTTATTTCCACAGTCTAGTTGGCTCTTGCAGCTCTTGCAGGTCAACCTAATTTATTATTTCCATTCCTGCAACCTTCTCATCTGTGTGGGTGATTCAGCTAGTGGCATACTTCCCTGTCAATCAGTAAACAACCCAAGTGATAGTCGCTGTGCAACCAGAGAGGCCATCTTTCAAACGAGACATAGGAATAAGGTTATGGTCTCTCAATAATATGTAACACCTCACAGAACAGTCTGCAAATCTTTTTGTGCCTTTTGCCTGAGGCTTAGTTTTCTAGGACTGCAATCAATACTTGATTTTACTTCACAGAATATTCACAGAATATTTTGAATTGGAAGGGATTCAAAGGGACCATCAAGTCTAGCTGTTAAGTGAATGGCCGATATAGGGATAAAACCCACAACCTTGGTGTTAGTAGCACCGTGCTCCAACCAGCTTAACATTTTGTAAAATTTTCATGAATTAAAATGGCAAAAATATTTGTATTTTTCACCATTATACATACATGTTGCCTCATCTCCACATTAGGAGTGGCACACACCTTAACAACTATTTCTCTCATAAAAATTATTTGCAATCAAAATTCTGTTCATCTTCACCATTGCATTAATGATGCATATTTGACTTTTTGCTATACTTGTTCTTTTTCCTTCTTCAGTGTACAATAAAATATTTAATCCATAGAAAAAGTATGCTAGCTCTGAAATCTCAGTCAAAATTCAGTACTCGTAGTTATAATTTGACTATCCAATACCTGGAACTGTTTAGTTATCAAAAGGCTTCAAGAACCTTAAGTAAAGACACTAAATTAAAGTTGAGATCTGATAGTAATATCTTCAGGTTAACATCTTTCTGCAATGTGCTACACCTTTCTTTGGGATTGCATTGAACTATTATAACATTCTTTTAAGGTAGGGAGATAAAGTAATCTCTGTTATATTGACACAAATGAAACCTTCCATTCAGTTACACAGGGACATCAAACTCTGAATAATTTCACCTAGTCTCAGACATAGCTCTCCTCTTAAACTTGAAATATTTCCTTTCAATTCCATCTGAGAATTGTTTGATTGCATGCCAAAGTAATTAGGCAACTGATTTATAACACTTCTTACATTGTTAAAATGAAGCCTTGCTTTACCACAGGAGCAGCACTACACTGATGATAGGTGAAGTGACTTTTTCATTATAAATTCCTTAGACACTAAAAAGCTAAAATATACGTTAATAATTTCCCAAATTGTCTTCCTGTAACAGAAGTTTTGTATCATTCTTGCATCCATTTTCCCTTTCCATGTTTTCCTGTTCATGTTTCCAGACATTATAAAAGTACATCAACTAAACAGCTATTTCAATAGTGTGTCTTGCAATGCCATTTATTAAAAACAATTCTGTCATTTTCAAAGCTCTCCCTCACTTTTGTACAAGAAAGTCAAAGTCACCGTATTACTTTTGAAGTTTAGATTTTTCCTAATGTCCTTCTTAATATCAGAGCTTTCACTAGTGCTGTTCTTCACTGTTCTTCACTCCATTTCTTCAATCTGTAGTTCAAGTTTTGGATATGTTCTTTTTTTTAAAAAAAAACCCTGTTTTTTAGCAAGACATTGGCCAAGCAAAATAATCCATAAACTATTGGGCACAATGGCTAATTCCAGAGCAGAGCTATGACCTCTTTGTAGTGAATTGATAAACAATTCTATTATTTCTTAATTTAAATTTTTCAGTAACAAATATTTTGTTTTTCTTAGGAATACTGGTTCAATATATTTCTCAGACTTTTTATGACAAGCAGTGCTTGTGAACCTATGGAATTTTTCTCAGTATATAACAATATCCTACTCATTTGTTGACAACTATTAAGTAAACATTTTTTATTGTATTCCTTAAAGCACTATCAACTAATTTTAAAACAAATTCTTGCCTTTTTATATCCCTATTATCCTTATTAAAGTGAGGTTTTTCCATATGAAAATGCAGAATCTTTTTCATGGATGAACTGGGAAATGCAGGGATGAATGGCAGAATAAGGACTTTTTTCCCCTACTTGTGTTTTCTACACTTGTTACATAATTATTTAAGCACAAGGATACTTCCCCACTCAAAATTAGATCAGATTTAAAATTATAAATGAGAAAATTTGATTCTAAGGTATTAACAAATGTTGCTAATAATTTACATGTGGATAATCTGTCTTTCCTTGAAATTATATTGTAGCACTTCTCTCGCTATGTAAGCATCTACCTCCCTATTGTTCAAATGCTAGTCTCAAAGGATGCATCATCTGTCACTAAATGTTCAATATAAAACTGCTCATTTTGTTTCCTTTCATTCACTGTAGAAGCAGAGCACAAAACTGTCCCTCTGGTGTGTTCAACAAAATTGTGATCTCACTGATTAAAATGCAGAGAAACTGGCATTTTTCTTTTATCCACAGTCCATCACAACTTTATTGTTTGACTCTCATTAACACTGTGTTACTTCTCTCTCTCTCTAGAATTAATATTTTTGTTTTTGTTTTGGAATTTTTTTGGTATGTTTTTGTTTTGCTGTGTTTTTTCTCCCCCCTTACAGGAAACTAATTAAACAGGAACAACCAAAATTAACTTTCTGTGATAGTATTCGAAGCATCTCTTCTAGTAGTTATGTAGCCTTGTACCATAATTCAATGGTGAAGTAAAAAATTTGGTGTCATTTAAAACTACATGTCTTTTGTGCAAAAGTCGTAATTTATTAAATATTTTTTAGATTTAGCTTATTCCCATCTGCTCTTTTCTTCTCTTATCTCTTCAGATTTTACTATTAAGATTAGAATTATTTTTAAAAGTATTACCAAATTTCTGTAATGCTCTTGTTGATTTACCATCTTTTTAAACAAGATATTCAACAGAATGCTTTTATAAATATTGAAATAGTCATTTTTTCTGTGTCCTTTTTCTCACTACAAGAAAGACATCAAGGCACTGGAACATGCGCAGAAGAGGGCAACAGTTAGTGAAGGGTCTGGAGCAGAACTCTTAAAAAGAGCGACTCAAGCATGTTTAGACTGAAGAAAAGGAGGCTGAGGTGAGACCTTATCACTCTGAAAGACTTCCTGAAAGGAAGTAGTGACAAGGTGGGTATTGGTGACATGTAACAGGACGAGAGGAAATGGCCTCAAGTTGTTACAGGGGAGGTTTAAACTACAGATTAGGAAAAAATTTCTTCGTGGAAAGGGTTGTCAAGCATTGGAACAGGTTGCCCAGGGAAGTGTTGAAGTGGAAGTGTTCAAAAACTATGTGGATATGGCACTTGAGGACATGGCTTAGTGGTGGACTTGGCAGTTGTGCTATGTTGATGGACAGACTTGATGATCTAAAAGGTCCTTCCCAATCTTAATGGTTTTATGATTCTATGATTTGTCATCAGATTTTTTAAAATAAAAATATTGCATTTTGACCAAGCTTCAAGTGCCACGTTTTTCTACATACTGCCACCACATAATCTTAACAGAATTATACTTTTCTTATTCTGGAAGTAAGATATCAAATCCATTATCTTTTTCCAAAAATTAATCAGAAATGTTGTAGTACTATGTGGTTTTCCAACGATTACCTAAAGATCACATTAGACCTACATACATTCTCCGTCTATGTGTAAGTATGTGTACGTACATACATAAACATTACTTTTTCAGTAACATATTCTGGTTTTTTATTATTATTTCTTTCTTGGCAGAAAAGTATAGTGCAGAATTTGGGATCAAAACTGAATGAGGTGTATCAAGTCTTCCTCCTCTTTTCTCTTGGAAATCAATATTCACAATACAATTTAGAAAAAACAACAAATCATGCACAGCTCTCTTTAGACCCTGAATTCATCACTGAACATGGGAATAAGTGTTGAACATTTCTGCAGTCATAGAATAAAATCCTTTCTTTACATGTTATCTTATCTCTTGGACAGTTTGGCATCCAATTACTGCTATGAATGCCAAAGAGCACATACTCTCCAAATCAATAAATTTATTCACTTAAGTCAGAGCCATAACAAAGGAGCGCCTATTGATCAGCAAGCTGGACCTCAAAGAATTTTCTATAGCTAATATACAACTTGGCTTACAATGGTCCCTGAAGATTTTGTCATCACTAGATAACAGGAGTTAAGGATCATTAGAGTAATGAGTGATTTGACTATCTGTCTTCCCAGCGATTTGTGAAGTAATTTTGTTTCTTAAAGTCTTCCTCAAAGAAAAAAAACCAAAACTTGATCATTAATGTGTTAGTTTGTCTAATTAGTTTACAAGTATGTACACACATAGGTTTTGGGTTTTTTTAAATGACACAGTCCTTAGTGTGTAAAACATCTTGACCTGTAAGGCAAGTATTACATCTTGCAGCATTTGGACAGTAAATAAAGGAGTGTATTTTATGTTCATCAAACTTTGCATTTACTACTTATTCTGCAACATCCCTTTCTGTGCAGCTGGTCTACTATACTGGAAGATGCTGCGTAGCGTCAGGAAAGTACGGTAAGCAAGAAAAAAAGGATTTTAAACCTTTTCACCAAGACTGGCTAAAGACTTTTGGGGGAGTTACATTTTTTTTTTCCTTCCTTGTGAGAAAAAAAGACTATTCTTTTTTAGTTTAAAAATTAAAATAATTTATTGAAATCAGAAAAATTACAAAAATTAGAAAAACATAAAAATTTGGGATCCTATGACTCGGTAGGTGGTATGCCCCAGGAATGCAGGGATCTGAGATCTTTTGGCTGAAATAGCACTGGACCTCGGATGGTGAAAAAGTACTTGCAGTACTGAGGTGACTCTTGGCTAATCCAAGGGTCTAAAAAGGTTATTAAAAGCCCCTTGATAAGAGTTATGCCTTTACTGCTCAGCACTAGTCGCCCCCACGAGCTAACCTGGAGGTGTACGAGTCTCTGTCTGGCTTTACACACTGTTTTATAGTGCCTTTGCTCCGCCCCAGTCCGCCCACAGTCCGCCCACAGTCCGCCCCTTTGGTTTGAAATGACTGGTGCTTTGCCTGTGTGAGATCATCTCAGTCCACCAATAGCTTGTCGTTGTCAGAGGGGTGGTATCAGTTGGGATAAGGGTGGTAACATGCCTTCATTAAAATTCAGGTTGCCATGTAGTTGGCCTGCAGGGTAACAGTTGAGGAGCTAAAAAGAGCTGGTGGCTGTTAGAAACCGGGGTTTTGGATTTAGGCTTTGAGTTTGGGTGCAAGATAAAAACACTTTAAAATTAAAATATATCCAATACATCTTAAAACACTTGTAAAAGATACAGTAAACATGGGAAAGATAACTCTTGTGGTGTACATGTGGTTTGAAGTTTGAGAAGGGAGCATAACTTGGGAATTTTATTAACTGGGGATTTTTAACTGGGAATAGTGCAACTCTTTTAATAAACTACTTTGAACAATTGAAAATAGTGATAATAAAACTTGGTTTTTGTACCTGGGCTGATGGGTTAATTTTAATATCTTAATTTAAAAATACTTAACTCAGAATTAATTAAAACACTTAATATGCAAAGACCAAACATAATTAGGGATTTCATGTATGACATTCCTTTTTTTAAGTGTGACATATATTAGAAATTTTGAAGGTCTTCTTTTTCTTAAAATTATTTTTCTTTTCGTTAAAAATTATGCCGGGATTTCATAATATGGCTTCAAAATATATTTAATTAAAACACATTCAAATCTTCTTTTCAAATCCAAATGAAAAGTGACCCCAAGTATTTAACCCCTAAGTTGTATTAGCACTTTATTTTTGCAGGTAGTAAAAATGTTTAATTATTATTTTTAGTGGTTTAGTTCTGTTCCTATTGAAAGTGCTTATGTAGATTAAGAGACAAATTATCTGCAGAAGTCCACTAAATCCTTTGGAGTTATATTAGCAAGGAATTTAACTTCAAATATTCATTTTCAGCACTTCTAAAATCCAGTAAAGTCTCTCAATTTTCATTTCATTACAAGAATATCTGTCACTTGGGCTTTAGCTGTAACGGCTTTCCTTTTTTCTACACATATTTTTTTTTCTGTGGGTGTTCACAAGCTGATGACTAAGATCTGTGAGTAATATATGAAAACAATAGCATAAAATTAACTTGGATTCATTTTTCATAAATTCCTATTGGAAAATATGTAGCCTTTAAGCTGTTATATCTGTCATGTTGTTGTGGAATAATTTCCTCTCCCCACATTCAGAAATAATAAAGAATAATTGGATAAAAAAAATGGGTCAAGTGAAAATTCCAACTTTATATGACAAAAAAAACAACATTGCACCTTTTCTAAACTGGACATTCCCTGAACAGGAAAAAAATATTTATGTTTGTGGTAAATGAGCAATCACATATACCATGATAAGGAGAGGGAGCAACATGGAAAAAATCTTACCAAAAGTCTGAAGCCCAGAGCAGTGAGACCCATAGGTATGAAACTATCTGATCTTTCCTGTTTCATGCTGGGCTTAGGACAGAAGGGGTGGAGAGTCATTTGAATCTGGGAGCAGTGGAAGGGAACAGTTGTGATATCTTATTATTTTAGCAAATCAGTGCACAGGATCGTCTTGTATCTATTCTGGAATTCCTGAGTTGAATGGAAATACAGCTCAAGATTTCCTCTTAAGCTTAGTATGTAATATTTAAACAAAGGCTTTTTATAACAACAATAGTAGTTAGTCATATTTGACTGATACTGTGGCTAACACTTAACTCACTCCCTAGTATATTTGTAATGTTAAAAAAAAGAGTGGAAAAATGACCAAATAATACCTGACTTCATAATAATAAGGCACAGAGGCTAGCTCCAAGGTATCCTTTCCTCACATGTGAGCAGTACCGAACTGTTGTGGGAAACAGAGAAGCAGAAACTTCCACAGACATTAATGAGTTTGATTTGCAGCCCTGGAACAAGCTTGGGATGGTGTAGTGGCAAAACTATACAGACTTTAAGCAGAAGAATTATAAACCTGTGTTTCTATAGTTATTAGTAAGAAAATATATTGGGTGATATGGTGAAGGGTTTTTAAGTATAGTAATGTGATTTTATAGTTTAAGTTAAGAATTTAGATGTTGTAATAGAAGCGTATGTGTGTAAGTGAGCTAGAAAGCCATTGGTTGTGAAACAGACGCAATGCAGTAAAAAGTACTAATGATGATAGGTTATAAAATCAAAATGAAGTTTTGTGTTAATTGTTTATTGTATCAAAAACTTATAAATTGCCATGTAACTCTGAAACCCATGACTTTCTCAGTTATGGCAATGTGTTACTAAATCACAGCCTTTGAGACTGATGCCTTGTTGATTTTTAAGTAATAAATCTTGATAACCACGACTGTCCCATCTCTTGGATAAGGCATCAGCAAACTGTATATATCACTTGCAGCTTAAAAGAAACATGGTCTAATAATTCTTCCCATCAGGAATACTTTAATCAGAAAACCTGGCAAAAGCTATTTGATTTCCTTACTAAGACGACCCTGGACTACTTTTTGGTTATCACTGTGTAAGGTTTTACTTAGAAGTACCTTGGTGTATGAGAATTGAAAAGGACAAGCAAGGAAGTCCAGAGGTTTCCTTAGAAATTTCTAATACCTGAACTTACTTCAGGTTAGATGCTAACTTCTTCAGGATAAAAGAATCTTAAAAATTAAATGGCTGGAAAATGAAATTGCAAATTAACTTCAGTATGATGGATTTGCCAAGGAATCTAAACGTTTTCTGTAGGAAGTGATCATCTGTGTTTTACTGTTGTCACTCAGAAAATCTTGGCACTGTAATGAATTCTTCCTTGAAAATGTAAGTTTTGGTGAGCAGGAATAATAATTAAAAAAAAAAGGGCAAGACAAATTGTGGAAATCATTAGGAAAAGATTGGAAACATAACAGAGGACTTCACTGTGACAGTTTTTAATTTTTTTTTGTTGGCCTTTTGAATATAGAGTGCAACTCTTGTGCCCTCTTTCAAGAATTTCTTCATAGAGCAGGAAAATTTTCAGAGAAAAAACTGAAGATGCTCAGAATTATGGAATGGCTTTGTATGAAGAACAGTTAAGTAATCTAGGATACTACAGTTGAAAGAAAGACTGCTAAAGACATTTGTGATAGAGAGTTGCAAAACTGTAAATGGAGCAAACAGAAATATAAATAATTGGCTCAGCTATGCAGATGGTGACATGAGAGGTAGCTGTCATGCTTTAGAAGGTGTTATAAACCATCGAAGATCCCCCAAGCACATCCAGACTCATTTCTGTGGTCTTCCACGAGAGGACTGCAGGTGATCCACAGTGTTACATGAGGCAGTGTAAAACTCTCCACGCCAGGGATGGTACCTGGGGATTCCCATCTAGCCTGAGTGTACATTAACCCATTAAACTTTGTGTTTCATGGGCTTCATACGCCTTGGATGGATAAAGACTGTGACCATCACTTTGACCAATGGATGACTTCAAAATTACAATAATCAAGTCTCATTACTGGACCCACAGGTGGTGATATCTTTCTACCACAGTCCTTTCTTTTCTCATTGTTTCTTTTCCTAACTTCTTCTCAAAATATATTGTAAGACTGACTAAAAAATTCCAATCAATGCCTTATTAAGTGCCTTGTTATATCTGGATAAGTTAAAGATGCACAAGTTAAAGTTAGCTAAGTTAAAGTTTGTGAAGTGCCTCTACTTTGGATGTTGTTTTAAAATTTGCCAAGTACCTTATTTTATCATAATATTCTAAACTTAGCAAGCTAAAGTTTCTTATTGAACCTTCTGAGAGTTTTGTTGTTTCTCCTGCACACCACCCAGAGTGCATCAAACATCATTCCCCTAAACCCACCAAGTGGACTGGGGCACAACACTAAGTCAAATGGCAAATTGTGTTTTCAATAAAATTTGTTTCTTTGGCCTGTCCCCAATATGCTTATTTCATTTATTTCTCATCTTTAATGAATAAAAACTTGAAAAAAACATATAAGCATAAATGAGATAATTAGTGTCTTCCTTTGGCTCTTGTAAGCAAGGGTTGTAGTCTGAAGCCTTGAACATTGTTGCAACACATCAGTATTTAAGAACTTCACAGATTTGTACCTATAAATTTTTCAGAAAAATTTAATGGAAGAATTTTACCACACAGGGCAGAGTCCTCTTAAAGTATATGACTAAACAGTTTGGGGGGTGGAGGAGTTTATTTCTTTTTTCTGAACTTTTCTATTTCAAATTCTTCCCAGTCATATGATTTTTCCATATCTAGACACAGGTTATAGAAAATGGGAATATTTTTCCTCACTTTTTTTCATAATACAATTAATATTTTCCAGTGAAAGGCAGTTTTTCCTTCTGACAAAACAGGAGGTTTTCTTTTAATGTTTCTGCATGCTTGATTAAAATAAACAAAAAGATAGTCAGCCTGCCCATACCCCCAGATTTCCTTCATTAGTCTAAAAAATATGAGCTTTCAATATCCTTCTAAGATACTAGAATGCAAAATGAGATGTCACATGAAGTAGACACATGACTGGAAATTTATTGTCCTTCAGTACTTCAGCTACATTAAGAATAGAAGTATATTGTGGCAAATCTTATGCAGACAGAAGACATAAAAAACATCCAGTAAGGGGATGTTAACATTCTAATTGCTAAGTATCCCTTGCGTTTTACTTCTTCCTCTGCTGGATATCTCAGTGGACTCATCACACTGGACCCACACTAAATCCACAATATTCCTCATGCTTATCCTAGGTTAGGTTGGTTATATAAGGGAGAGAAGGTATTCTCCAATCAGAAATTCAACACACTCTGTTTTTAACCTGCAGGAGATAGAAAAGAAACATAACATATTCTAGTAAATACCCTGTTCATCTCTTAAAAGTTTGTATTACGACTCCAGTAACAGAGTGTAACCTGATACACCCTTCAGGTAAGTTCTGATAGTTTAAATATGAGGTAAATAATTCCAAAGTTGAATCTTGATAAAAAAAATAAGTGCTCATATGTCATTACTATACTTGATTTTTTAATCAAATTACTATAATCTTCAGAAATTAGGCAATCAACTTTCAGTATTCAAAAATATTTTTGCTAATGGTTTCTTCTCTAGAATATATACCTTTTCTATCTCTTTTGGGCAATGTCCATTACTGTTAATTTTTCTTTAGGCTGTCTTAGGTTACAATGTAAGATGTAACGAAAAGTATGTATTCTATCACCATCTGTTAAAACCAGGTGGGGCAGTGTTCTTTTTCTCTTCCATGACACATCCCTGATAACTCCCTCCCAGGTAGATCATCTGTTAATGGGCCATCAAGTCTCACTGCATGACTCATAGAATTACATCATCCCATTGTGAGATGCTCTGCCCGGGGAGGGGGGAACCAAGCATTCCTACCTGGATATAATCTGAGGTTTGGAACATCACATCCAGCCCTTACCTATTGGAGTGCCACAGGACAAGAGCTACATAACCACCACTGGACCTTCAGAGGAAGAGCAGACCTTTCTACAGAATCACTGCTTCAACAGAACCACATCCATCACTTCAGGAGGACTGCAGCCACCATTTAATCGGACTGCTACCACCACCCTGACCGACACGGTGTTAGGTCGTATACTGACTCTGTCAGTTTAAGCCAGTGTTTCTTATTATTGCCTTGTTATATCTATATTAGTAAAGAACTGTGATTCCTATTTCGCATACTTTTGCCTGAAAGACCTTAATTTCAAAATTATAATAAATCTGAGAGAAGAGCGTTACATCTTCCATTCCAAGGAAGGCTCCTGCCCTCCTTAGCAGACACCTGTCTTTCAAAAGAAGACAAAGCCAAAAAAATCCTTTCCTCAGACTAAGAGATTTGTTCCTATTTATATCCTGGCTTTTCATGTTCAGAACATAGTTGTTAAATCTAATGTTTCTTTAATTTTCTTTGAATTTTCTTCCACTGCAAATAGGTGACATATGTAAGGATCCCTGTCAGTCTCTGGCTAACTCCTTACACGTTGTGGCAATTTTAATGAAATTAACGCAAATTAATGAATTACACATAGACAGAGTCTTGGAATTGCCATAGGATGGCAAGAAAGGAGAAAACAAAAAGCATTCTCATTTATAGCATTTAACACAGAATTTTTACGAAAGTTATAAATGAACATTTATCATCAGAAAATATATGTATTTTTTTAAATTCACTAGCATTTATGTTCCTAAAGCTCTTTTGAAAATTAATCCATTTGCCTAGATCACTTCTGAAATCTGATTTTAATTCTGCTGCCACCAGTCTGCAGGAATGGGAGGAATGAACTCTAATCTCACAAAACCTAATCTCATAGTAAATGAAAAAGAGAGGAAGGGGATATAGTGATAGCGCTTAAATGTACTTTCCTGACAAGGACCAATGTGTTCCTGAAAGAAATACTTCAGCCTTCCTCGACAGACTGAGACTTGCTATCTTGAAATGCTTTTTAGAAAAGGAAGGCGAGAAAAAAAAAAGGTCACTAAGACCCTGGAAGGATTTCATTTGTTGTTTAAGCATATTGAAAAAAAAATCTTTGGGAAGTCATAATTCACATCCTTAACGCTGTTTTCTCCACAGTATCTTGTCCTGTCCTGTAAATCATAACAAAAAGTAACACAATGCTCTCCACAGTACTGAACCTCATTGTTACAAAAATGGGTCACTGGAAGAGCTGTTTTCCCCCTCACCATTTGTTGCACTAACCTGTATTTGTTGAGGAACACTTTCCCACTGTCTTGGAACATAATGCTCCATGTCTCTAGGTGGCTTTCCTTGGGTACATTTGGAGATGTCTTTGAAATGTCTTTCTGTCATTTCCTTAGTCAAGGTCCTTTTTCCCTTGTACATTTTTTTAGGACATTTTTCCTGGGTCTTTTCTCCAATAGGAATGGGGGGGGGTGGCAGGCATTTTTCATCAATGTCTGATGTCTTTACTACTGTCTCCTCATTTATCTCAGATTTTGTTAAAGAAAGCAAATATAATGCTTAAGAAACTTAACTAAGTGCAAGATCCATCATTATGGGATTTTTTGTTATTTTAATCAGTCTGCAAGTCATAGAGCCTTTACAATTGCTGTAAAAGTTAAAAATATAAAAGGAAATCCATTAAATATAAAAGGAATCCATTTTACATGGAACAAACACACAATATGTAATTTTTTTATTCTTACTAGTTATCACACATAATCTATTAATATAAATGTCAGACACGACATTCATAACACTGTTATGAAGCTTACATACCTGTGAATATTTCTACTGTCAACAATACCTAGTCAATCATCCATAAACAAATTTTTTTTCTACACTATATCACTTGTATATATACACTCTTTTCTGCTTAGTAAGAGAGTATTGACATTATTGCAGTTAGGCATATGGTCTTTTGCTATAGGAAATACCAGACTTGATTTAATACAGTCTTTTGAAGAGATTTTGCCTTAGGCAACTTTCTTAAAATTTAATATATGTAGAAAAATTTGGGTTGTCTCTCATGAAGCAATCACAGACCACTACAAATTGGTATATTCTCACAAATTCTCTTTGTTCATAATGATAGCTCTATAAACACAAATTTAACCTTTTGGCCAGTGCTACTTTGGATTTTTGTGATTTTGTGGGTTTTTTTTGTTTTGTTTTGGTTTGGTTTTTTTGTGGTTTTTTTTGTTAGGTTTTGGTTGGTGGTTTTGTTTGTTTGTTTGTTTGTTTGTTTGCTTTATTTCAGTACAGAGCTATAAGCTGCAGTAAAACAAGTGTACTTCATAGAATTTTATAGGAGTTGTGCCCAGCTAGTTTTCATCCACAGATTTGCCAAAAATTGTAGCTCAAATACCTGACGGGGAAAGGGCAAAGAAGGAGCTGTAACCATATTCATGAATTAGTATTAAATGTTGGGAAAATATGAAAGTTGCTGTCTTACAGGTTTGGGCCAATAAGTAGGGCAGATAGAAAACTGTCGAAGTGCCTCCTTTCCTTGCCAAGGGGAACACTGAATAGAATTGTATTTATTGCCCATGCTTATCTTACACCCTTATTCCAATTAATTGATGCCTTCTGCACCTAGAAGAACAATCCTTTGTTAAGCTGTTGCTTTGCTTTCCTCAAGGTTGGCCATGAGTCATATTTGTATTAATCTCTCTGTAGGTGTGACAGTAGGGAAAAAAGCTAAGACTGCCTAAACCCCTCCCCTCCCCCATGACAACAGAGGAGAAACAAAAACAACAAAAAAAAGAACCAAGAAAAAAAAAAGGGGAAAGTACAAGACATTAAAAACATTAGAGTCACAATTATACCAAAATAAGGGAAAAATAAAATAGCACTATACACAGCATTAAAAAGAAAATTGTACAAAAGAGGGAAATGGTTTAACCTATATAAACAAGGTGTTGTGCAGAGCCCCTGGAACAAAGATGGAATTGCTGCTGCTTCCTGGGCAGCCCACATGCTCCACTTAGAATAAAACCAGGATGACTGCTATTCCCTGGCATTTCCTCATGGCCCAGGAGAACAAAGACAAGATGGTGGGGAGGTTCTCCTGGCTCAGCCTTCCCTGACCCAGGAAAAATGGGAAAACAAAAGGGGACAAAACAAAACCTGTAGGGCTAGTTTGTTTAAACTGGGGGGGTTGTGCTGCCAAAATGCCAACTCCTGTGATGGTGGTGCAGGTTCAGGGGGTCTCTTTCTCCATGGTGCAACAACAAAAAAGTGGACCTTGAGCAGGCTCTCCTCCCTCAACCTCTCCCTTTTCCTGTCCCTGTCCCTTTCCCTCTCCCTCTGACAAGTGGCAAAAAACAAGTGGAAAGGTGTGAAATTTGCTCTGAAGCAGCTCTGGATTGCAAAATGTCATTTCCAGGGTTATGACTCAGAGACCTACCCATGGTGACCCCCTTTGGGAGCCCACAGAGAACAGTGAAGGTCCTCTTTGTTTCTGTTCCCTGATTTGAAAGGGTCGCAGCACCACTCCCCTTCTGCAAATGGGGAAAAACATAAAGGTTCTGTTTCCAATGTCCGCGTAGCTGCCTGGAAACTGCCCTCCTCCTGGGCCCCTTCCTACCCCCTACTGCGCTCATGGCTATGATGTAAAATGGTTTTTGAATAAACACTGCTGAAAACTCCACCCCTAGTCTCTGTACCCAGGACAACAGGCTAATAGGAAGAAAGTACAGAAGATAACGTTGCAACTTTGAATAGAGGTGTTAGGGAAAGTAGGCCAAGAATCATAATGCATATGTGCACACATTTCTCTGTGTTAGAAAGGGACTATAAATGTAAGAATATTTTATCCAGGGAACTTCGTAATGTCCTTCCATTTAAAAGAAAGTGCTCTATCTAGAGAACAATATTTGTATAACCATAGTTTAATATGTTTATTTCCTTAAATTAGAAGCAAATTACTAAAAAATTCAAATACTTTTGCTATATACTGCAGTTGTCCCCATTTGCATTTACATGATGTCTCTGTTGGAGATCTCAAATGCACTATGGCTTCAAATAAATTTGTATTAATAAGGAGTTGCAAAGGTTTCAACATTATGTATGTGTAACTGGCCACCTCACATTTTATAAAACTGAACAAGATACAAATTAAAGAGGATTTGTTAGGTTCTTGTAAAAAACATGATTAGTGGGTATGCTGACCCTAAGGCTTGATGAGAGTTACAATGCAGAATAGAAATCTGGATAATCCATAATAGTGACACAGCAATAATAGTAAACTATGTATACAAGCTGACATTAGCTGAGAATATTTGATACTTCAAATTTATACCTCTGAGAAGAAAGGATTTGCTAACAGTGCCTGCTTAAAAATTACTATCCAGTGCCTTATTAATGAAAAAAAGAAAGCCCAAGTTAACCTCACTACAGAAAAGGAAAAATCACGTAAAAGAAAAAAACCAAATTGTCTAGTAGATTGAAACTTAATATTGGAAATGGGGAGCAGACAGATATTTCCACTCTGAAAATACTAGTTAATTCAAAACAGAGTAAGCAGAACTAGCTGTTAGAATATACAATTAAAAATAGACTGATGCATTTTGGGGTACATAATGCATATGTAAGGCATATGCATATGCCTTATTGCATATGCACTGTTGTCTTAGAACCACTTACTATCTTTGGGTAAATAGGTATATTCATTGAATAGAAGCACATCATAGCCTATCTAGTGATGTGTGACCTAAGGAGGCTACAACAGGAAAAAAACTGTGGAAAGCTGTGGAAAGCAATGTAAAATTTAAATTTATCATACAGCGAAATAGAGAGTAGAAGAGAGATCTGTGCCTGCTTTCCTTTCCTTTTAAGGAAATAAACAGGTTGAGATCATTTAACCATGGACAGTGTAAAGCACTAGTAAAATCTAACACAAGCTATAACAGCACAGCATCAACATATTAAATTATCAATTAAAATTTGGGAAAGAATTTCAGAGATATAGTAGCATGTTGACAGCATTTTCAATCAGCTTTCTTGAATATGCAACATGTTGATTTAATTGGATCAGGCAGTGGTTCAGCTCTGAGCCAGTCTGCAACCTGAGTTTACACTGTAAGGGTCTATACAAGAGATGTCTCCAAAATACTAAAGCATTGAAGGGAATTTGTGTAGTGCCACTAGTGAAGAATATGTTTATATGAGTGAATATACATACATACTCAGTGCAGATCTGCAGTGCAGATATAGAGACAAAGCATATATTTAGTGTAATGTATTGTAAACTTACCAATTTCTGCTGCAGGGTAAAGAATATAAATTCTTGTTCTGGGAATTCAACTATTTGATTAATGCAGAGTTTTTAACATCTACAGAAATAACTAAACTTATTGACAAAAATAAATCTTTTGCCCAAAAGGAATTTTTAAAAACATGCATCAGCAAAAAATGTAAATACTTTTTTCATTAAAATAGAACTGCTCTGGTTTAATAATAATTGCAATATCTCTTCCTTTTGCAATACATAATGGCAAAAGGTTTTGGCTTTCACTGATTATCCCTTCCCTCTAGGAAAGGGACGATTACATTAGATATGAGAACTTGTTACAGTGGGGAAACTGCAACAAGTATATTAATCAACGAGGCCCATGGAAAATAAATATATATGGACCGATTCTTGGTAGATGTTTCAGGGATGTTTATTTCTCCAGCCGCGTGGCCGGGGCTCTGCCAAGGAACTGCTCAATCACGGGACCCGAGGGTCCTTGCCCGTGCAGGGGAACACAAAACAACCAATGGGGAACGAGGCTGACCAGGGGCAGGGAAACCCCGTGCCTCCCTCCCCTCAGGGCCCCTCTCCCAGGGCTACATGGCGGGGGGGGGAGGGCCCCAACAAGAACTAACTTAGCATTTCTGCTAGGACATCATTAGGATGCAGTAGTAGTGAGAATACCTGCTTGGTAAATAGTAGCTGGGCTTGGGGAAAAATATCTTAAATAAATATGGAGCTTGCCTGTAAATATCCTTCAGAAACAGTAATGTCCAAGGCAGCAGACAAATCTTTAACAGATTTAATATTACTTCCTTCTGGTGAACCTATCTGTAGTGGCTCACAAGAAAGCAAGTGGAGAGGTCAACCCTTCAGGGAGCCAGGAGGAACATTTTTGTCATTAACTGTAAATGACAAAATATCTCATTTGTAGAAGTCACTGTTGAAAGTGAATTGTGAAGTTAGCATATTGCAGCTCACGAACGCTGTTTGCATCTCCAACAGAAAACTTAAAAATTTAAAATTTGAAATTGCCTCTAATGTTTCAAATAACATGAAATGCTTTGGACAATGATCTAATGAACAAACATGAAATTATTGATATTTTAAATGCATGTACTGGCAGATACACTCATTGACTGAGACTATAAGACAGGAAGGCAGCAATCCCTTCCTGTGTCTGCAGTATTTTGTGTTAATGTTCTGCCTTTTTCACTAAAGCCAAAAAACCCATTGAAATTTTTATGGTTCTTAGCTGTATTAACTGATTTTTCTCTTATGGGCAATGTCATGAAGGATTCTGCATGATAAGGTAATAAAAGGATAAAAAAACTAGGCCATGGAAAGGATTGTTCAGACACTGCTTTCTGAAAAACTTGACCTGCATCTTGAGTTTTGTAGAAGATGGAGGTTTTCTTTCAAAACTTCTGTACAGAAAATCTTATACATAGTACAACAGATTTACAACAGCAAGTACATCGTGTGTGGAATCATCTTTAGGGATAATATAAGCCTACTGTGTCTGCTGAGTATTTTAATAACTTTCACTATGTATAATTATGTATGAGTTTGATAAAGAAACAAACCATACAGTGAATTTGTCAACAGGCAAAATTTAGATTCATGATGTTGTTATTCTTTGCACAGGATGTGTAAGAATAAAGAAATTCCCAGTCAATATAGGGACTCAGTACTATCTGAACTTTCATAGATAATTGCAGCCTGAGAAATTTAGTCCAGCATATATCATTACTGCTTATACATCATGCTAAAGAACATGCATCACTCATGCTCTTTCTCTGCTTTATTTTGTGGAGTATATTGTCTAGCCTAGCCTATACATTTCATCATAAAGAATGAGCAAATGACACCTAAAATGAGAAAAATGAAATGGAGACACTTTTCTTTACCAATATGACTTAATGAACTACAAAGTATTAAAAAAAAAAACCAACATGGTGCAGCTGACATAAAAATCAGAGAAAAGTAGGAAGATATTTCTGGATTTAAGGGGAATGGTGAGTAGATGTTATGGCATCTATGCAGAGCTTTAACATCAGTTTCTTTGGTCAGTCTTCAATTGCCAAGCAGCATAGCTTTCATGAGGCTGCATCTGTGATAAATAGACCAGATGGGTACAAACAGAAATAGAAAGCTTGGGGGAAAAAAACCAAAAAAACAAGTAATCCAGAGAAAAAATGAAAGCTTTTGATTCTCATACCTTGCTTTAATAACACTATCAAGCTCTGTTTTGAAATAGATTGGTTGTCCAAGCAGGTGTCCTAAAGGTGCCATCAGGCATTTGAATGCCAGCCAGTGTTTGAAAGCATATCAGTCTTACAGCCATTAATTGACATACTGCAGGAGTCCAACACTGCAGAAAAATTACAAGTACTTTATTCACCTCACAATTAGAACAGCAGAGGGAGCTGTCAATCTTTGCAGGAACAAAGACATAATGATATCCACATCAGAGACAGGCATGTATTATCCAATCAATTCTAGAGCACCACACAGGGCTTGAGTAGTTGTTTGTACACTGTCCATATATACAGATAAATGTGGAGTTCCATGACTTCATAGCTTGACTAAGACTGACAAACCAGCCCACATAGTTGAACATCAGGTAGAATTTACACTAGCTGTAGTCATTATCCATTGGAATCTAGCTGCTTTTTGAATTTTTAATATAACTTAATTTATTATGCTTTTTTTCCTTCTATTTCTTTGGCTATTGATAACTTCCTAGAACTTCCCTTTGGCTTCTTCATGCTGGCTTTCAAAGCTGTATATAACCTACTAATATATGAAACTCCTCTTGACTGCTTATTAGTCACTGGTGCTCCAATAGGCATGATAGTAAAGGCAAAATAAAAATACACACCAGCAAAAATTGCATTAAAAGTAGAAAAAGATCATGTTCCAGTCATGAACTTGATAGGAGGAAATGAACAATGCATGGTTTCTTCAAATTCTCCTCCCAGCATTTAAATAGCTATATTCCTTTCACTTTTTCTCTTGAAGAAATCTAGGCTAGGAAGGTTTTTCACGTGTGCCATTGTGTGGTGTTTCAGTTACAGAGTATTTAAGCACAGAAAAAAAAAGATCATTAAATGTTAAACGACAGATTTATTCAGTGTCAGCTCAACACTACTTGAGACAAGGTACAAATCACCTCTGTCTGTCTTCACTTGACTGTTAAATTTGCCCAAGGCAATCTTTTTTTAAATCAAGCTTAGAGGTAAAGTGCATGATACATAAGCTTTAAATCAAATAAAGTCCTCTCAGGTATAAACGATTCTGCATTAATATGAGAATCAACTATGTTTTAGTTTACTGCTAATACTTATTTGAGTAAAATATTAAAATTTTAATTGTAACACTTTTCTAATGAACATAAGCTTTTGGGAATAATAGCAGAAGTTTAAACTATAGCCAATGGGCAAAATGTTAACCTAAAAATCAAAAAATTAGGATTAAAAAGACCATGAACACTTGCAAAATCTAAGCAGAAAATAACTCTTACCTTCTCCGTGTCACAGTCTCTAACCTCCACTGTACTCCATGCTTGCATGTTTTTATTTATGAATAAGGTAGCATATGCATCTATTTTTGGCAGATATGTATGGTCTAGCAATATGAAGAGCTACTGGATACCATTATCCCCATACTCCAAGGAATTCTATACCACTATTTTTATATTAAGGGTTTTTTATGAATGCATTGTTGAAACACCCTTAAAAAAAAGAAGGAAGGTTTGTAAAAGAGGGATGTTTATTGTCTCTACAGCTCATGCTACTTTCAGTGTACTTTCAGCTACTTTTGCAAAAAATGTTGTCTTTAAACATTATGATTTGGATTATTTTTGCAAATATTATTAATTTGCTACCACATGTTCTGGCTAACATAAAATAGTATTTTGAGCTACTCTCAAAATAAAGAATTTAAGGTCAAAAATATCACAGCTACACAAAGACTTGTCTCTGATGCTGGAATCCATCATACATTGACAAAGATCAATTAGAAATGTGACGGCTATATGATTTTTTAAATTGCACAATGTCTGTGGCTATTCAAATATAATACTCTGCTTAGTCAACAGCTGTTTTTTCCAGCTTACATTTACGGACATAATCAAGTGAAATTTTGATGCCACGGAAGTTCCTTTGACCACAATATCAGATGCTGTAAAGCAACGTATACTGAGATGTATGTTAGTGCCAAGATACAGATGCTTTTGCAAGTCATTTGTCCAAAATGTTTTTTAAATGTAATTTGAAAACAGCATGCTAGGGAGCATGATCTTCGATAGTGTGGGTCAAACTGAACTTCCTTTGCTTTGTCTGAAAAACCTGTGCAGTATTTGGACTGTCAAGTATTTTAACAACATAGATCTTCTTTGTTTTGTCACAGTGTCCTTCTGTGAATCTCTGGATACTTCACTATGTTCCTGACCACTTAATTTCTAGGAATTTATTTCCTGTATTTCTTCTTCTCTCTCTCTCTTTTTTCCTTCCTTTTTTCAAAAATTTTATGGGGCATTTTAAGTCTTGAAGCAAAACCAAATTAGTTAAAACAGTTATACCTGCTATTTGAATTGGTATGAAGTTTGTAGTATGATACCATCTATACAATCTATCATTCTGCAGAAAAATAATTACATTTTTTGAAAGGTCTTCAATTCATATTAGATATTCATAGATTGAAAAAAACCTCCTAAAAACTGGCAGTTCAGCATGTAAATCTCAATGTTATCCACATGTGAATTACTGTAAAACGATGAATAAATGTGATTGAAGCACTTTCTGTAGCAGCTGCATAAATCAGCTGCTCTGCCTTGATTCTTGTTGCTTTATACTTTTATCACAAAGAGAAGCAAGCTTTTAATGTCATAGCAGAATCTGAAAACATTAGCTGTTCTTTTCTTTATTGAGTCTGTTGTACACTGTGTGTTTGTGAATGTGATGTTCACATCCAAGGGTTACACACTGGTTTTACATATATATATGTATAAATGGTAATAAACACTTAATGAATCATTTCATCCCTGCGAACATGAAAACTTGTACAGACTGGCTGAAATCATCCCCATGAATTGTTAACCAGGAATCAAACTGTATTCCAGTAATATGTACTTCATCTTCAAATCCTTCAAACAAATATTTCAAGTATCAATATCCTTATTATCTTTTCCCTATAATATTTTCATCATTTTGGCAAACGATTTTGCTTTCTGGCCTTTCATTTTTCTAACCTTTGTTAGATTTAATCTAAAACTTAAATTTTGTTTTGTGTTTTAATATTTGAAATATTAGGAGTCTTTTTTCCCCCATGTAAAAATAGTCCTGTCTTGAGAATGCTTACACTTTTGGCAAGTTTTCTTACTCTTTGTTTTTTGCTTTTTCATAGTTTTGTTTTAGTTTCGTTTTTTTTCAGTGTTGAATTATCTGTATTCATTTTCTTCAGCTGGGCTGAACTCTTCGGTTTTAATAAGGAATGTGTACCAGAAAGACCAAGCCAGTGATAAACATCAGGGTGAAAAGGCCTCTTGGACCTTTCCATCTCACTACTTCTCATACTGCTATGGAGGTATCATAAAAAGATATAACTGCAGAATAGTTGATGTTGGTGTATATATCTGGAGGCTTTCTAGTCCAGATTCCTTCTAAAGGAGGGCTACTAGAGTTTGATTGCCCCTAGGAGGTGGAGGGGGGGGAGGGGAAAGGAAAGAAAAAAAGAAAAGGAAAAAAAGGAAAAGAAAAAAGAATGAGAAAGAAATGGAAAAGAAGGAAAAAAGGAAGAAAAGGAAAAGGAAAAGGAAAAGGAAAAGGAAAAGGAAAAGGAAAAGTCATTGCATCAAATCTGAATTTTTTAGTTTCTCTTGACCCATGATTGTGCACCTGTGGTCAGAGTCTTGCCCTGTCTTTTCTTTTACCTGAAGACAGTAATGCCCTCGTCACTGAAATCTTCTCTTCATAAGATTGAAATAATCCAGCTCCCACCACCTTTCCTTAGATGCACTGTGCTCACAGTGCAGCCACTTCACTAGTGTCTGTGGGACTCGCTCCCATACATCAGTGTCTATCTCATGTGGGAAAGCCCCAGCCTGAGCAGTGCACTCAGGTTTGTCTCAGAGTTTCTAACCAGTAGGGTAAAATCCATTCCCAGACCTTATGGCAGCATCCTGGCTCAAGTATTTGGTAGAAAGGGTAGGTGGCCACTTCAGTGACCTTTCCCCCATCTCTGTTCCATTACCTTAAATAAGCCTTGTGTTCAAGGAAAGATCACCTTGAAACAGGTATTAAAAACAAGTTCCTGATACCATCAACATACTCAAGACTGATGTAAGTAACTCTCCCTATAGCCCTGCTGAAATTCATAAGAAGTAGTTTTCTGTCTGTAAAGTCCTTTTCTTAATGAAAAATCAAAGTGTAGGTTATCTCCATGTGGTGGACATGTGTTCATGAAGAATGTGCTTTAAATGAATGTACTATCTCCACCTGATCTGATACTACTATATGGAATAACACAGATATGCTGAGATACCTGATTAAAATCACAGAAGTAGCACAGCTGCATCAATGTAGTATTGCACCTGAATAATTATCCTTGTTTCTTTTTAGTGCCACTTTAAGAAAATACACAATTATGCAGGAAGCTTTCCCTAAGAGAGTTTTCCAAATTTTAACATTAGTCTTTCCTTTCCCTCCTTTTTTCTCCTGTTTTATAAAAACAGGCTCTAAGTTAGAACAGAAGCTGTAACATTTAAGTATTCTCTAAAATAGTCACTTTATTTTAGACAATGCATAAACAGCGCTACTTTTACATTAAAGATTCTCTAATTATATATTTCTATGAGGAGCAAATATGAGCAGAGCAGGATTTTAGAAGCATTCACTACAATTTTTAAAAACAAGTCCAACCAGGTTTTAAAAAGAAATTTATGAGTTCTTGACTTACTGTAGTCTGTATATTTGATAACAAAGGTGGTAAACCCACCAAAACACTTTGGCTTCTTGTGGTCTTGGATGGACCACTCAAGACAAAAAACTATCTGGATGGCCACACTGACTTGTGGTCAAGAGTTCAATGTTCAAGTGGAGAGCAGTGAGGAGTGACGTCACTCAGGGGTCAGGATTGGGACCAGCATTTTTTAACAACTTTGTCGATATGCTGAAGGGCAGAGCTGCCATCCAGGGGTCCTTTGACAAGATTGAGAGATGGGCCTGTGTGAACCTCATGAAGTACAACAAGGCCAAGTGCAAGGTGCTGCACCTTGATCAGGGAAATCCCAAGCACAAGTACAGGCTGGGCAGAGAATGGACCGAGAGCAGCCCTGGGGAGTAAGAGCTGATGAAGGTTCATGAATGAGTTGCTAAACATGACCCAGCAATGTGCACTTGCAGTGTAGAAAGCCGATTGCATCCAGGGCTGCACCAAAAGAGATGTGACCAGCAGGTTGAGGGAGGTGATTCTCCACCTATACCCTGTTCATGTGAGACTCCACATTGAGTACTGCATCCAGGTCTGGGCCACCCAAAAATAGAACAATGTGGACCTGTTGGAGTGAGTCTAGAACAGAGCTATGAAGTTGATCACAGGGCTGGATAACCTCTCCTATGGAGACAGGCAGAAAGAGTTGGGATCATTCAGCCCAGGGAAGAGAAGATTTCAGGGACACATTTTGGAATCTTTCAGTACTTAATGGGGCTTTGAAAGAGGGCTGGAGAGAGACTTTCCACAAGGGGGAATGGACTTAAACTGAAGAAGAGTTCAGTAGTTATTAGAAAGAAAATCTTTACTGTGAGGGGGGTGAGGCACAGGAAAAGGTTGCCGAGAGATGTTGTGGACTCCCATCCCTGGAGGTGTTCAAGAGCAGGTTGGAAGGGGCTCTGAATGACCAAATCTAGTGTAAAATGTCCCTGCTTGTAGTGGGGGGTTTAGAATGAGATGGTCTTTGAGGTTCCTTCAAACCCAAGCCATTCTATGATTTCATGATTCTATGACTTTTTCTCTTTGACAATTAATACAGGAAATTTACGCTATTGGCCAAAGCAGTCTCATTTCTTAAGGTTTTATATTTCAAGGAAGATTTGGTTTCTACCACAGCTAGTTCTCATTTGCAGCAGTAACAAAACATGCCCAGAAACAGGCTCAGCTTTATGGTACATAGAGACTGTATATAGACTATTGGTGTTACTGCTTTAGATACAACCAGTACATTTTGATGACTGCAGGTTCAGAGCATTGGTATGCTGAAACTCTGTGGCAGTATTCTCTTGCTTTTTCCTATGTTAAAGCTCTGAATATTTCCTTAATGAACATCTAATGAAAGGCATCTAGCAAATACTTACTTATATGTTGATGTCCCCTAAATTAAACACCTTATATTAATTTGGAAAAAAAAATCCCTAATTTTATATTGGTAAAAGCATAAAAATATTAGTTTTTCAATCTGAAGAATAATCAAAATTTTGACACATGTAAGCTGATGTGGTCACACAAAATAAAAATAATATACATATAAGACTCATTCACATTTACATTAATGCTCTTATTCATATATTTTAGTTCAGACTATTAAAATGATCTTTATTAAGTTTAAGAGACCAATTCTCAGAACAATTTATGAGAGAATTGAGATCTTCATGACCTGTTCTGAGAACATTTTCAGAAACTGAAAATTATTTGGAAATATCTTAACTTTCTTCATCTTCCTTCAGGGTTTGCAGTAAATTTCTTGTTAGAGTACTTTTTTTTTTTTTTTTCTCAGTAAGAAAGATGTTGCTCTTAATAGTAGAAGTCGCATAATGCACCTATAAAATATTAGAATTAATTTTCTTTAAAAAGAAGCTATTTAATTTTTAATTTTACAAGAACTATGAAGTTTTACTCTTCTAGAATGGGTGACTATACAAGCTATTTGGAATTTCCCAGATAGTCTGAGACCCACAGTTTTAAAATTATAATAATTCCTGCTGAAATAGTGTAATTTGATCCTCAAGTAAATGGTCTGCCTCAAAATTAAATGTAAACATTTTACGTGCAGATCCAATACATTACAAGAACTGTAAGTTCATTATAATCAAACATTAAAAGAAAAATGTGCTCTTTCCTTTTTGAAGTTTTAAAATTAGTTCTACAAAGTTAAAATACAGTTTATGGGAATAGAAGTTGATCAGATGTACCCTTTTTGACTAGAAGGAGCACTAATACTCCCATTTGTTTCCTGTGCTAGAAAGATATCCCTTACTTTTATGCTGATTGAATATGGTTATAGTGGTTTGGAGAGGTTGTAGTACTATTGGGACAACTATTTGACATGATACAGAATACAACCTATAGGTATCTATGTATGTCCCTTGGCAGTGGCTCATGGAGCTTGAAGAAATTCCTAGAAAGAAGAGCCTTTGGGTAATAACACAAAAAATTAAGTGTTCCACACATAAAGAATTTCATGTTTATCTTTCTAAATCAGTGGGTGAGTCAGACATTTAAAGAAGAATATTTCTGAAATGAAAGCAGGCTGTATAATCAGGAAGAGGTGACATTTAAATCAACATATATGTCGATATCATAGAAAAATTGTCTTCACTGGACATCTCTTTTTTTCACTATTACAAGGCTCTGCACATATATGTTATGACCAACCAATGGAAGGATTGTGGTGAGTGCATAACCAGATACCTTGTAATTCAATGAAATTATATGGGAAGAAATAAAAAAAAAATTGTCAGTCAGAAAGACCATTTGGACCTTTAAAATGGTTCTTGCACATAAGCATTCAGGCTCTGCAAAACCTCACTTTTGGGAAGATTTCAGGAGCAACTTGTAATCCCACTGTCTAATGTCGTTCATGTGGTTAAAGCTGACAATGATATTTCTGTAACAGTTCGCCATGGTTTAACCCCAGCCAGGAGCCAAGCACCATGCAGCCATTCACTTACTCCCCCAGCAGCAGGATTGGAGAGAGAATCAGAAGAGAAAAGGAAGAAAACCCATGTGTTGATATAAAAGAAATTTTAATAGGAAAAACAGAGGCTATGCACACAAGCAAAGCAAAACAAGGAATTAATTCACTGCTTCCCAGTGAATTAATTCCCTCCCATGGGCAGGCAGGTGTTCAGCTGTCTCCAGGAGATCAGGGCCCCATCATCTGCTGTGGTGACTTGGGAAGACAAATATCATCACTGCAAATGTCTCCCCACTTTCTCCTTCTTCCCTGCACTTTATATAATGATATGATGCCACATGGTCTGGAGTATCCCTTTGGTCAGTTGGGGTCACCTGTCCTGGCTGTGTCTCCTCCCAGACTGCCAAGCATCCCCAACTTCCTCACCAGTGTGGCAGTACAAGTAGCAGAAAAGGCCTTGGCTCTGTGCAAGTCCTGCTTGGCAATAACAAAAACATCTCTGTTATCAACGCTGTGTTAGGCACAAATCCAAAACACAGCCCCATACCAGCCACTGTGAGGAAAATTAACCGTACCCCAGCTGAAACCAGCAAACAAAATTACATCAAGGGAAAGGAAAAAAATCTATTAGACAATGAAATCGAAATATAAAAACATATTCCCAGCTACAATTTATGCCTAATTACTTTGCTAGGAGAATGAAATAGGAGTAAAATGAATGTATATGTAATCTATGAGTAATTGAAATATAAACGATTTTTGATAATAGATGCTGATTATGACTGGAGAACTAAATTTCATGGGTTTTGGGGGGTTTGTAACAAATGAGATTTGTTCTGCAATTCAGATGAACATATTTTTTTTTGTAGAATGGTATGAGCTATAACTGTGGCTTAAATCCATGGACACAAGTGTTTCCTAACTTACCCTGCTTCATACGCCTTGTTTTCATAATTTTAAAAAAGTAAGGAGCCTTTCTAAGGTAATTAGTGAAAGAAATATTTGGAAAACAGAAGCCTAAGAAAGAGTTTATAAGGAATCTCAAGCTGTTTGATTATTTAAGAGACGAACAAAACTGAAACCTGTGAAGGACGTATTATTCCATAATACTCATAAGTGGAATTCACTCTTGGGCTAATTTAAGACTGCAAAGAGCTGGTTCTCCCTGTGTAAATACATCTATGGACTTTCAGTTACATGGAAGAATATTTTTTTTATCCTCTTAAAATATCTGTGACTGACTGGAGACTAATTATTCTGCTTTTGAAGGCTAAGAACTGCACATATTATGGGAAGTTGCTTGGACAGTTTCTGGCAGGGCTGTTAACACAGGTTTTCTAAGCCCTAGAGGTGATAATCACAGAACAATCTTTGCTTCCCAATGGCTTTAATCTATAAAGGGTTATGTGGTCTGGGATAAAATAATCTGAAAAATCAACATCTTGCCCATAGCACACTGTTAAAGCTGTGATGAGCAGAAGCATTCCTGCTGGGTCTGCCTCAGAAAAGCTTACCTCGTGAGAGGCTTGCAGTTAGGAATCAGTTTTCCACCCAAATACCCTGCTCAGTTTTACTGGCTTTAGAGAAACACTATGTAGAACTTGTCTCTTCTTTTTTGCCTTCCTTTTCAGACTCTTGAAGATATACTGGATGAAGGTGGGTGCATTTATAACTGCATTTTTTTCTTTACTGTGTTCTTTATACACACATGGGGAAAGCCTAGAGAACGAAATGTCTTCAGACAAACAGAACTCAGTAAACTTCGTAGATGTGAAAAGGTCATTTTAAAATAGATAAAAATTACTGCTTGTTTTAAAGCTTTAAACGACCCTCTTAAAAATGTATGTATACAATATGCAGGAGTTCATGATCAGAACATATACCTTAGTTCTATTAATACACCCAAATCCTGCAATTAAGAAAAAAATTATCTATTGAAATGCTTTCAACACTTACTCCTACATGTTTTTAGATTGCCAAAATATTAACTTATGCATCAAACAAAAAGTAATAATTCATTTTGTCTACCTTACCTGCAAATTCAGACTTGGTTTTTTGTCAATGCTGTATTTGTTCTTCTCTTTTTTGTCCTCACTGTAGGTTTTGTCAGTATAGTATATTTTACAGTATTCTGTCTTACTGAAGCCTTGTTTTACATTATCAAGACTTTGTAGTTGCTGTTTTTCTTGGGAAACTGTTCAACAATGAAAGAATAGTAAGTGCTGGAGAATATTATCAGTGGTCTGTTTAGCCTTGCTTTCTGACTGCAGGAAAGCCAGTTTTTTCTCACTCAGACAGAAAATCCCATTTTACTGATCAATCTTATTTTAAGTTTTGCAATCTCATTTTACCAAACTTTAGAGGTTTTGAAATGTTGTGGGGTTTTTTAGAGAAATAAGTAAGAAGGAAGAAGATCAATATACCCAAATGGTCTCATGAATCAAAATTCCTTCAATAGTCAGAATATTCAATCCTTCTGGAAAGCTGATATGATTGAGTAGTTGGCATAAGGATTCTGAGAGTTGCAATCTTTTATCAGAGAAAGATTTTAAAATAACCAGCATACTGCAGATTTTATTCCTATTACAACTTTTCATTTGCTACACCTCATATGTTCATTCACCCTGGAGAGCAGCAAAATCTTCTTGCACTTAAATAAGTACTATTCCTTTTAATTCACTGATTTTTCTTTTCACATGATCTGCCATTCATTTCTTTTGGTAATTGCTTGTTTTATAAAACATCATTTAAAAAAAAAACCAAAAACAAACCCAAGACTTTCCTTAAAGTGCTAATAATGATGCTGTTAGAACCCTCACAATGCTTTATTTGAAATACTGGATAACCTGCATTTTACATTTTATGTTATCCAGAATACTAGTGGATAATCGCCTTGTAAAATAGCCTGATAATACCATTCTTGCTTCATTAGAGATGCACAAGGGTTCCAACACCCCCCGCATTTTTATGTTCTGTATGTAAAAAGTCCACGTTACCTACAAGTGGATTGTGTAACTCCAGAAGTTTATTTCATCTTCAGCCATTTCTGAAGATGTTCTATTTTGATTTTATGTTGTTTTGGTTTTTAATACATGTTTTTGTTGTAAATATGTTTTCAAAAGTATTTTCCTTTCCATTTGCAATAAGAAAAGGATATGTGATCCGTGATACATGATTATGTTAACATTGATATCAGAGCATGCAAAAAATGCTGACATTAGGTGTATCTGATACAATATCCTGATTAGTCAAGAAAGTTTAAAAGGTGTAATTTATTTTATAAATTCATTACACAGAGCACAGTGCCAGAGGCTTTCCAAGACATTATGGTATTATTCTCCTGTGACAACAGCTCCAGTGCTAGCACTACCAATGGAATCGGAAGATATAAAGTAGAAATATTGGGAGGTTTTGGCTGACATCTGATCTTGTTGTTTAAGAAATCCCAGAAGTATTCAGTAAAGAAGGGAATTTTACCATTCTTTGTAGAGAATGTATATTACTAGACTTGAGAATGGCATGAACTATCAGTCATACTAATAAATAGATGTAGACCTAAAACAAAGCCTTAAAAATCAGCACAAGCACTTTGGAAATTAATCCCATCCCTTTCCTCCTTCTTGTTTTATGAAAACTCCTAATGAAAGTTATGAAAATTGTGTTACACAGATGCACAGTTTAAGCTATTGCATCTGTACCATTCATGACTCAAAATGAATCATGGAATTTCTGGACTGAGACACAAAAACACTATAAGTAAGGCAAAAATGCATTTTCTTCTCCATTTTTTAGTAATTCAACTAGGATTTAATAGTGCCAGGCATAATAATGTGATTCAGAATTCAAGTTTCAGGTCCATCTAAGGACACCGGTCATAGTCAGAGTTTTCTTGCATTAGAGTTTCTTGTCTAAGTGCAAATATTTCTGCACATTTGAATTTCTGCTTTTGATGTAATTTACTATGAATGAAGGAGAATGGCAGCTAGATCACCATCTTTTCCAGATTTCTTTATTAGGAAGCACATTTGCAGCACCCTTAGAGTGACACAAGGAAGAATGTTCTTCTCATATGTTCTTCCTACTTCAAATCTTGTGTCTGTCAGCGGTTTTGGCCAAATTTTTAATACTACTTAAATGTAGTTTTTCTCTTTAATCACTATAGGCATCACAGTTGATTGTGTCTATAGGTACTTAAGGGCTCTTAATTATGAATATTATTCCGCTGACATATATGCACACTAATGAAATTTTACTAAATATACAGCAAATCATTATGCAGAACATTTTTCACAATATTTTTAGCATTCACATCCATACTGAGAACTTTATGTGTGCCATTAATTATGTTACATTAATTATACTATAGTGAATTGTTTTTCTATAAGGAAAGTATTTTAAATATAAGTCTTCCTGTAATGCTTAATGAGATTAACAGAAAGATGTTTGTGTTATAAATTGCACTGCTCCAATTTTAAATCACAGCTTTTCCATGTATTTGAATAATCTCTTTCTTTTTGTATGGCTTCTGGTGTTTTAGTATGTTTCTGTATTCAGAAACACTTATCAATCAGAGGTAACTGGAGCTAGATCAGGCTTTACAAACTTAAACCACTAAAATTGTGGTTAAACAACCACACAATTCAAGTGAACTTCTCAACATACTTATGACTTGAAGTGAGGTTTGATCTGTACTAGTTGTACTAGTTGTAGAGTGGAATGTTTATACAATAAATTCTAAAAGAGGCTTTTAAACTTGTTTACATGTTGCCTGAATCAGAATAAGGGAAGTGAAATACCAAACTAATTGCTAACATTCATGAGCTAAAGCTTGCGTTTAACATGCGGAAAGAGAAACAATCAAGGAAGTTAAAAATCAAGAAAACTGTAGGTTTTATTTAACTTTTCCTACTGGAGTTCAGGCTAAAATGACTGAATAAAAAAAGGCACTTATTTAATTCAGGGGTTATTATTTTGATTAGAGACAATTTAACATGCAAAAATATTTGCAGAATACATTATACCCTTAATTTTTTGCTACCATTCCTCAGCTACATTAATGAACATAGTTGAGCCAGTTGCATAGACCACTAAGTACTGAAGACAATATTTTCTACTATAGTTTATGAAATAATAGAAAACCTGTTTTATTATACCTGTAATCAATAAATAAGGAAGAGTACTTCTGAATACAACCTCAGAATTATTGAATTCCATAATACTTTGGGATTTAATTATTTTTCTTTTCTTTCTGGAATTAATTCTTGCAGTGAATTGTATGCATCACTATGTACAATCCTGCTTCCAGTTAAAATTTTCCAGTGTTAAGAAACTTACTAAATTTGAAATATCTTTTATGTCTTCTTGTGGGACTTGGACAAGTTTTATTGTTGTCATCTTGTTTTGGTTTTTTTTCCCCTTCTTCACCTTGTCTGCTTCTATTGGTTCAGCATCAGTCTGGCTAAACTGTCTCTCAGAACAACTGCACCTTGTCTTATCACTGATAGGGGCTGAAGGTCCCTGTGTATGTTGGGACAGGAAGACTTCACTTGAAGCTCAGTGCAGAAATGAGCCTGTCCTTTCAGCATTCTCAACCACTCCCCAAAAGAACCATAACAAGTCATGCAAAGTTTAATCATTCATAGGCATATGTTCTGCAATGTGCTCTGAATGAGAATGAATCAGCAAGTGCAGCAGAACTGGATTAAAAAATGAACAGCCACACAAACAAAACACATAAGAGGCTCCAGATAAAAATTCCATATCCATTCGGGGCAGAAAAGAAAAACACCTAAGTACGTACTGGTATCAGTTTCAGTGTGCGGACTGTTGAATATATGATGACAGACAGGCAGCAACTACATACATGTAATGATCAAAAGTTATGAAAAAAATGAGATATGTTACAAACTGAGAGTTTTCAATGACTGACACTGTCTGCACAAAAGAAGTAAGTACACATCAGAGATGGAACTAGACAATCAGGTGTACCCAGGACAGAGGTGCGGCTATGTGTAGCATTAAGAATGGCTTGTGGAATACTCATTAGTTGAGCTCCAGTGTTCTGACAGGTTTTGCTAAACCAGTTGACAGGTATGAATGTCCATGGATATCCAACATGAACTGATCTATGTACTAGAGGAAGCCATAGACTACAAACCACAACTCTTGACATCCTTATTACGAGAAGGAATTGTCAAGGAAGATACAATTTGGGACCACAAAGTCAAAGTGCAGAAACTCACGAACCTGCACTAGTAAGAACATATATTACTTTTAAGCACACATAACCAAAAAAAGGTTGAAATTGAGGTCTTTTTTCCATGCGACAGAAGAGGGAGGGGAATAACAATCTAAAACAGAGGCCTATGCTTTTTCAATTGAAGTCTTCTATTCCCCTGTGTATCAGGTGACAAGCTACTTAGAAAGTTTCTAGGCAAAATAAGGTACTATAAAATATGAAAAATAATATTTCTACAGTGGCCTTACAATGTAAGGAACTTAGTCCTCACGGCAAAGAAAGATGTTAGCATTCAGTGCAAAGTAGGTTATTGCTTGAAAGGGAGTTGGAAGTCATCACATCACATCTTATATGTGACATCATGAGAAGGATACACACTATACATGCCAGGAACTGAGGCATGAGAAATATACCAACAACAACAAGTTACATGAGCTAGATGTCCAAGACAGAATGTATGTGGGGAAGGATAGGGACAAAAAGCACTTTATATCCCCAAAGATGTCAGTAAGATCCTATTAAAAGTCTGTAAGAAGTAGGTCTGGGCTATTTAATTTCACGTTGATCTTTTATGCAAGGAACTACATACCGGTCATAAATTAATACCTTTGTTGGTAGATGATGTTTTGTTAAGATACTCCCTAAGAAGGCCTCCCTGAAACCCAGTGGTTTGTTTTATAAAGCAAAGCAGTTCTGCTCTTTTGAAGGAGCACTATTGAACAGTTTCAATCACTTAATGCCAAGTGATATCTTGGAGATCATAGTGCAGCCCATTGAAGGAGTCACACAACTGAAAAAATAGTGTGCTTCCTGTCCATGGAAATAAATCTCCTAGGTAGTCTACCTAAGGTAACTAGCAAAAAGGCTGTGTAATGTGGCTACACAGGAGAGCAGTCCTATTTATAATGGAAGACCCATTGAAGTTGTTAATGACAGGCTAGGGATAGCAACAAAAATGGAACAGAGAAGAGAAGCAGTGACAAAGAGAGACTGAAAGAGTAAAAATACACTTGAGAAAGCAAGAACAACAAGGCCAGAATGAAGGCAGTCTAGACTAGTTTCATTAATTGACCCCATACAGGTAAAATAGGGGAAATAAAGTCAGGAAAATGCAGAAGCCGTACATAGACAGTCCAAGAAAATTGTGTACAGAAAAAATGAAAATTTCCTCATTCTAACAGCAAAATTACAAACAAAAATAATTATTATTATATATAAATACACAATACTTTTATATGCATTAATATTAATATTAATATATTTTTATAATATAATTATATATAATATTTCTATATATAAATATAGAAATTAATATAAATTACAAAACTACAGACAACAAAAAAGCAACAAAATGCACAAAATTACAAGCAACAAAAATACAACCAAAAATACAACATAACAACAAGTAAAACCTGCTTTACAAAAAGGGTTTTCTTTTCCTTTTTTTTTTTTTTTTTATCATTATTATTATTTTATTCTATTTGGTCTGCAGCTTTCAAATCCCTAGCAATGGAAAGTTCCAGCAGGAATTCAGGCAGGAGTCCAGCTGAACTCTGACTTCAAATTCAAGAGGGATGTTCAAAGGAACTACAGGGCAATAAACCTCAATCCCAGGGAATGTGATGGAACAACTAATCATGGAAGACATTTTGAGGCAGATGAAGGACAAAGAAAACATCAAACACTAGTCACATGGATTTACCAAGGGTAAATCACGCTTGACTAACCTGATAACATTCTGTTACGGCTGGCCATGTAAGCGAAGTGAGAGCAATGAATATTTTCTGCCTACAGTACAGTGCGGTTTTCAACACTGTGTCCCATAAGATTTTCTTAGACAACCTGATGGAGTATGGTCTATGTGAGCAGTGGTATGAGTGAGTATGAGGTGCGTATGCTCTAGGTCTCTTTTCAGCTAATCCATGAAAGGACAAGATAAAAGGGTCACAAACTGAAACAGAGGAGGTATAAGGCAAAACCTTTTAACAGTGAGTGTGACCAAACACTGGCATTGTTTTATTAGAGAGGCTGGGGAATCCTTGGAAATACTCAAAAGCTGTCCGATCTTGGTCTTGAACAAACAGGCCCTGGGTAACACTGTTTGAGCAGAAACATTGGACAGTACTCCAGAAGTCATTTCCAACACCTTCCAACACCGACCAGTTATTTGTTGATGAGGAGGTATCTTTTCAGCTTTTTACTGGCTAGTGCTTGTATTTCAATGCCTTAGAAAGCCTCGAGCAACCCAGAGAGGTAGCACGGGCGATCTAGCACTTTAGTAGCTCTAAAATTGGTACCTGTACCAGCTGCAAAGCAAATACCTCTAGCAGAAGCAAAGAGGGAGAAATATAGTTCCCTGCTCACTCAATTTCCCGCAGTTAGAAGCTTTCAAAAGAAACAGATGACAAGAGATCTTCACAGAAAGGGTAGCAGAGCCAAGAGAGGGCAGGGGCCTCCCTTGATCGTCTCTTTTATTAGGAGAAGGGGAAAGGGGAGGACTGGGGGCGGACCCGGGGTGACCGGCCAATCAGACACTGCTAAAGAGTTTGAGTTACATTTGGTTTTGCCCATGCTTGGAACAAAGGAGCTCAGAGCACATGGCAGAGGCAAGTGTCTTGGGGAGGGGGAGGGGAAGCTCAGAACAGGCAGTTATTCATGCAAAGGTTTGAAGGAAATATTTGAGACCTGATGAATTTGCAGTTTCCAGTAAGCCATTTCACTGGACAAACTTAGTAACAGACTAGAAAAGGCTTGCAATAAGAGTCAGGCCTCCTTGCAAGGTTCCATACTTCAAAGTTCTATTCCCAAAATATTACCACTTGCTATCACAAATTAAAAAGAAGTTAAGGGAAAACTCTAAAAGAATGAAAAAGTTACCAAAAAAATTTGAAAATTTTCATGGAAGTTGAAGAGAGGAATGGAATTCAGAGGAGAAGCCTTTGGGGATGGTCATATATAACAACTCAGTCTGAGTGCTATCTGCAGCATCTCTAGAAATACTTTAATAAGGAACTTTGTTTTGGAAACATAAAGACACTTCTTTTTATTAGGAAAGTGACAAGATACACTAAAACAAGCTGGGCTGTAGACAGGTGTGACACTGTGGGGAGTCATTAAATGAAGCAAACCCAGTATATGACACCTGGCAGCCCTGAGAATGCCTGCTGTCTTTGCACGACAGAAGAGAAGGAGATAGAGAAAACCCAAACCTTTATCGTTGCTTAACATTTGGTCTTCAGGGTGAGAGAATAAAGCAGACAGCGAACTTTTAAGTGATTTTGCCACTACAATTATTACTACTAATAATAATTAATTAAATTTTGTATCAATATTTTTCAGTCTCTGGAGGACAATAATTGTTTGGAAGTCAGTAATTAGGCCTGTCTGTAGACTGTCAGTAGACTATATGACTGTATGAAATGGTTTGCCAAATAGTAACCACTCTATGGGAAAGAAATTGTAGTCTTTTTTGGATTAAATTAACACTTTTCTTTTGCACAATTTGACTTAATTTTAGGAGATGAATCACAGAATTAGCTATTTTCTTTTTTCACATAGATATTTTATATATATATGATATAGATAGATATATCTATAATATTTAAACTATATATTTTTTCTTGGTATTTATAAGGTGATAATGCTTTGCCTAGTTTGTTTTCATGGTTAGTTTGCTTTTTGTTTTGAAAGGACAAGACAAAATGGCGTTAACTTGCAACAGCTTAGATATTAGAAAATACTTTTTCACTGAAAGAGTGTTTAGACTTTGGAGCAAGTTATCAAGTGGTGAAGTAGCTGTCTCTGGAAATATTCAAGAGGCATCTGGATGTGGCACTTGAGGGTGTGGTTTCGGGGTGATTATGGTGGTGCTGGGTTGACATTTGGACTAGATGATCTTGAATGACTCTTCCAACTTAACGATTCTGTGGTTCTGAGAAATTGCTGAAGTTCATTTTGTCATACTCCTTACACAAAACTCAGGTTATAAAATCTCGTCACTCCAACCTAAAACATTTGAATAAAATATGTTTATGACTGTTGCTTTTTTGAAGTAAGCAGGTAGTGTAGCCAAATGTAATTTTTAGAAACAGGCAAAAGATATACATTAAAATATTACCAGTAGTATATAAAATATATGCTTTCTTTAGTATATTAGTAATAATCCTTTTGTTATTAACAATGCTTCCATGGTGTCAAGGCTTTCTCTCTTTCCCAATCTGCTCTCCTCATTCCCACAGTGAGTAGGTTGGGTATGAGCAAGAGGTTCAAGAGAGACATAGCCAAGACAACTGATCCACATTTGCCATATGGAAAGAGACTAAACCTTAGGTAAAGGAGGAGGGGGATGTCTCTGGTTAGGGCATGGGGGATGTCCACAGTTACTGTAATTTTCTTGTGAAATAATCATTACACATGCTCACATCATGCTTCCCTGGAAGTGGCTAAGCCTATCCCTGTTGGGGTCCCTTCCTCCTGCCATGGAGCCCTGGGAGAGGGGCCCTGCGGGGGAGACATGGGGTTTCCCTGCCCCTGGTCACCTTTGTTTCCCATTGGTTGGTTTGTGTTCCCCGGTGTGGCCAAGGTCCCTCAGGTCCCGTGACTGCAGAGTTCCTGAGCTGAGCCCTGGCCATGCGGCTGGAGAAATAAACATCTCTGAAACATCTACCATGAATCTGTCCATATATACTTCGGTTTCCACGGGACTCCTGGTTTGAAATATACTTGTTGCAGTAATCCCCGCAGCAACAAACTGGTGGAGGAATGCGGGCAAGATACCAATCCCTGAGGGAGATTGTGAGTAAAATAAACACTCTAGACATCTCTCTTCTCATCTTGGTTTGGATATTCTCTCTGGACTATGGAAGAATCGTGGGAAATGGGGCTCTCTGAGCCACAGAAAGAAATGTACCTAGAAGTTAAAGGAATCCTTGAACAACAAAACAAAAAAGTAATGGAACCAGGAGATCTAGAACATTTCTTCATCTGGCTTTTCAAAAGGTTCTCCTATATTTCTCAAGACTTACTTTTTGATATCGAACCTCCTGTATCTTGTGAGGGGTGTTTCTGGGACAAGATATGGGATAAAGTATGGGATCAAAGAGAAACTTTCCATGCATTCCTTATAATCAGAGAAGCTCTTGAGGAGCATTTGTATGGTCCCATTACCCCTAAAGCAGAGGATCATACTTATCCCACGGCCGAGGCCGCGCAGCCGCCATCCCTGTGGCACACGCCAGCAGAGGTGCCTGCGCTGGATGCGCCCAGCCCCCTCAGGAGTGCGCGCCTTATAGCAGACCCCATCCCTGTCTCGGGGTCCCCGGCCATGCGGCCGCGAATGAGGGAGCGATGCTGCAGGCGCCGCGGGTGTCGTGGGCCACAAGCAGCCAGGAACCGGGCATCGGCGTGGCAGGACACTCTGAGCACACGGCTCGGAGAGCCCTGTGGAGGGAGAAGTGGCGGTTTCCGCAGCGACACGAGAAGCCGCGCAGCGCAGTGCCAAGTCAAAATGGGGCCGCACTCAAAGCAGCGTGGAGTTTGCGGAGCGGAACCACTCACAGGGCACGGAGCCAGTGGCGATGGCAACGCGGGGCCGCGCAGAGCCCAGACACGCAGCAGAGCAGTGCCCCTCGGAGAGCGTGGAGCAGCCACAACGCAGGGGCCCGGCCGAGACATTGGAGTCGGAGAGGCAGCGGCCACGCAGGACAAGCAGCCACAACAAACACACAAGCACGTGATAGGAGGAGTTGTAGCCACGAAAATCACAGGAACTGTGAAGTGGTACAATGTCAAAAACAACTATGGATTTATAACACGAGATGATACAGGGGAAGATCTATTCATCCATAGAACTGCCATTAAAAGGAATAACCCTAAAAATTATCTGCAAAGTGTAGGAGATGGAGAAGCTGTACAATTTGATATAGTGCAAGGAAAGAAGGGTTTACAAGCAGCGAATGTTACTGGGCCTGGAGGTATTCCAGTCAAAGGCAGCCATTATGCACAAAATTATAAACAATATCCATCCCAGCAATTTCCCTATCCACAGCCTACTTTCCCCTTTTACCCTATACCCAATATGAACCCCTTCCTAAGTTTACCCTATCCCCAGTTTATTCCTAATCCGTTTTTCACCCCATGGCTTCCCTATACAATTCCATTTCCCTGCAATTCCTCTCCGATGCCGAGGAGGGGCTGAAGAGGGAGAGGGAAGAAATTAAACCCTCTCCTGCCTCAGTTTCCCCACAGAGCATGCCCGGAGAGTTCTGTCTCCCTTCTGTCAGCCCTAAGATGTTCCACAGAATCTGATTGGACATTTAAAGACTCAGGAGGGTGGCTTGTTTTGTCTTGAAACTGTTCTTGTTATGTTTATCCAGTTGTTTTCATTTTCCTTTTATTAAAATAAAATGGGTGAGATGTTGGGGTCCCTTCCCCCTGCCATGGAGCCCTGGGAGAGGGGCCCTGGGGGGGAGACACGGGGTTTCCCTGCCCCTGGTCACCTTTGTTTCCCATTGGTTGGTTTGTGTTCCCCGGTGTGGCCAAGGTCCCTCAGGTCCCGGGACTGCGGAGTTCCTGAGCTGAGCCCCGGCCATGCGGCTGGAGAAATAAACATCTCTGAAACATCTACCATGAATCTGTCCATATATACTTCGGTTTCCACGGGACTCCTGGTTTGAAATATACTTGTTGCAGTAATCCCCGCAGCAACATATCCCTGCAATGGAAAGAAGTGACTGAATTCACCTTTCTGCCTTGCTTGCATGTGCAGGTTTTGTTTTAATTATTAAATTTTCACCATCTCAATCCCTAAGTGTACTCACCTTCCATTTCCTCCCTTTTCCTCAGGAGACAGGAGCTATCAAATATATATTGGGTTTGCATGAAAATTTTTGTTTGTAGGAATGTCACATGATGGCTTCTATGAGATGATGACAGAAGCTTTCCTTTTCTCTGACAGTGCCAATGCCTGCCAGCTCCAAGATGGACCCACCTCTGGTCAAGGCTGAGCCCACCGGCAATAGTGGTAGCATGTCTGAGATAGTATATCTAAGAAGGGAGGGAACAGTTACTGACTACGACTTAAGTGCAGCCAGAGAAGTGAGAATATGTGAGAGAAACAGCTCTGCAGATGCCAACATCAGCGTAGAAGGGGAGGAGGTGCTCCAGGCGCAGAAGCAGAGAATTCCCTGCAGCCCATGGGTAAGACCAAGGTGAGGTAGGCTGCACCCCTACAGCCCATGCAGGCTCATGCTGGAACAGAGATCCACCTGTAGCCCACAAAGAGCAGGTGGATGTGCCTGAAAGAGGCTGTGACCCATTGGAAGCCTGTGCTAGAACAGGCTCTGGGCAGGACCTGTGACTCCATGGAGAGAGGAGCCCATGCTGGAGCAAGTTTTGTGACAGGAATTGTGACCCAGCTGGGGACCCACACTGGAACAGGCTGTTACTGAAGGACTGCATCCCATGAAAGGAAAGGGGCTGTTCCTGAAGGACTGCACCCCATGCTGAAGAAGTTCCTGCAGCCCATTGGAAGGACTCACATTCAGAAAGTTCATGGAGGACTGTCTTCTGCAGGAGAGACCCTACACTGGAGAAGGGGAAGGATAGGAGGAGGAACGAGCGACAGAGACAATGTGTGATGAAATGACCACAACCTCCATTCCCCATCCTTCTGCGTTGCTGCTGGAGAGGAAGTGGAGAATTTCAGAGCGAAGTTCAGCCCAAGAAAAAGGATAGGATGCATGGAAGATAACATTTGTTTTAATTTCTCATTATCCTACTCTGATTTGATTGTTAATAAATTCAATTAATTTCCCCTGGTTGGGTCTATTATGCCTATGACAGCAAATGGCGACTGACCCCTCCTTGACTTTGCTCAGCCTATGAGCTTTTTGTCTTAATTTCTCTCCCCTGTTCAACCAAGGAAGGGAGTGCCTAGGCTGATTTGGTGAGCACCTCGTGCCCAGGCAGAGTCAGTCCACCACATAGAAACTATGTGACTGTAGGCCAGGTCAACACACCACAGGGGTTTTCATGCTCTTGCTGCTTGTCTACTTGACAGTTCATGCTGTTCCTGCCTCCCTCTGCATTTTCTAATCCCTGCTCAGTGATGTTTAAATTGGTGATATAGATTAACAGTGCTTAACACTCATATTCTAAACTAGTTTTAAGAATTACGGTGCCATGTACCAATAGCATAAATTTAGCACAGGTGGTAATGGTCTGTGATGAGATCTCCCCTTAATCTGGTCATGACAATCAGGCTTAAAGCTCTTTGGCAAGAGAAATTGGAACTAATAGGCTGGTTTTCTTTTCCATCTTTCTTCTGTATGCATGATGGATTTTTGCTACTTGGATCCCATCTTCTACTCACACTATTGCTTAGCTTCCTCTTGATTCTGTCAGTCATCCTTCTTTGTATCCAGGAGGAAGTTCTGCCTAAAGGCAGATCCTTGTCCCTTATCTGCTGCAATTTCTAACAATATTTTGTTACTTGCATGTACACTTGTACCCATCTTTCTTTGCTCCTAGAGTGGTCACCTTGCTCACATATTTAAGTAATATGTTTTTAAATTGTGCCTGGTTATTTCAGGACAGTGTAACAAAAGAATATAACACTGTTTCCCAATACATAGGTCATGAACGCAACATGAACAATAAGTTTGACAAAAAGTAACAATATTATGTACATCCTAATTAGAGCAGATTTGATTTATAGATATCACAGGCTTCTGCTTTGGCTGCAGTGATTTTGGTCATGTGTGGGAATCACAGAATCATAGAATGGTTTGGGTTGGAAGGCACCTTAAAGATCATTTAGTTTTAACCCCTGTGCCACGGGCAGGGACACCTTCCACTAGAATAAGTTGCTCAAAATCCCATCCAGCCCAGCCTTGAGACTCCCAGGGAAGGTACTTCTATGAATTCTGTGGGCAACCTGCACCTGTGTTCCACCATTCCCACTTAAAAGAATTCTCTGGGTAACATGTTCCAGTGTTTCACCACTCCTATAGTACAGAATTTCCTACTATCTAATCAAAACCTACACACTCTCAGTTTAAAGCTGTTGCCCCTTTTCCTATCACTACATATTCTCATCCAAAGTCCCTCTCAGTTCACTTGTAGATGTCTTCATGTACTGGAAAGTGCTGTAAGGTTTTCCCAAAGCCTTCTCTTTATCAGGCTGAATAGCCCCAATTGTCTCAGCCTGTCTTCACAGCAGAAGTGCTCCATCTCTCTGATCAGCTCCTTGGGCTTTCTCTGGACTCTCTCTAAGAGGTCTGTGTTTCTCTTATGCTGGGGGCCCCAGAGCTGGATTTAGTAATCCGGGTGCAGTCTCACAAAAACAGAGTAGCTGGGGAAAATCACCTCTCTCAACTTTGCTTTTGGTGCAGCCCAGATTGTAGTTGTCTTTCTGGGCTATGAGTGCACATTGCTGGGTCGTGTTGAGCCTCTCAGCAACCAATCTCCAAGTCTTTTCCCTCTCACTCAATTCTCTGTCCAGTCTGTATTGTCTGTACTTGTGCTTCAGATTGCCCCAACTGCAACTGGCCTTGTTGAACTTCATGAGGTTCACACAGGCCCATCTCTCAAGCATATCAAGGTCCCTGTGGATGGCAGCCCTGCCCTCCAGTGTGTTGACTGCACTACACAGCTCGGTGTCATCAGAAAACTTGCTGAGGGTGCATTCAATCCCACCGTCCATGTCACTGAAAAAAAGGTTAATCAAAGATGTTAAAGATTTAATGGGACACATCTTAAGTATATATCAGTACTTTCAATTTTATGAATAGACTGCTAGGCAGAGTACAGAGAACAAGTGTTAACAAAAATCTGTTGACAAAATTATTTGTCTTCTGTGAGCTCAGATACATTATTAAACAATCAAGGAAAATTTTTTGGTAGCTGGACATCATTCACTAAAGTTCCAGGAAACTCATTTATTTAGGTTACGCTATTCACAAAACTACTTTACTGATCTTCTGTCATTTTGGTTGGTGGGGTTTTTATTGTTTGGTTGGAGTTTTCTCCTTTCTTAGCTACTGCTGCAAGTGAACACAGGGTTTCATTGGGATTCTTATAGTGATATTTTGTTCTCTTTTCAGAAAACTCAAATTTCATTTAAAAATACAGGTTTACATTGTGACAGTTCACACAGCTTTTTTATTCCTGAACTTTGATACAGATTTTTCAAGTACTAGCAAAATTTTTCCATCTGTATGTTTTATTGCCTCTCTTTGCCCCTTTTTGCATCTAAATACTGAAACATAAGTCCTGCACGTGAGTTCTTGTGCATTTTTAAAAAAACATTTTTATTACTAATTAAATTTTTTTTCTAATCTCTTCATATTCACCGTTTTCTGTCTGTAAGCAATGCCTCAGTTATTACAGAACTTCATCTCCTGACTATTTGGCTTCATCTGTACTGCTTAGAAGGACTTTTTATACTTCAGTATTCTAAAATAAAAACAAACAACTCTGGAGGCATGAAAGCTGACAAAAAGAGGTAAAACACATCCTTTGGTTTTCCAGATGAAAGAAAGAATGAACATGATTTGAGAAAGAAGTCACCAACAGGGAGCAACAAATAGTCTACCAAGGAAGCTAGAGGTTACCAGATTTCATGAGACAAAAGAAACTCATCTGAGAGTGCTGAAAGAACAGTGATGTGATTGTGTCATGGGTTAGCAAAGCATAGTGCCAGAAGTGATATTCTTGCAAAGGGGTGCTTACAGCTCCTCTATCACCTGACAGAACCTATCAACTGGCCAGTTTGAGTATGGACAATTTTTTAAGCCACTTAAATTCTGACCACCTCTGTGATCCACACTTAAGAACAGACAAACCCTGGGCAGAGCTCTGTCTTGTTTCCAGCTCTGGGACAGGTAGCTGCGGGGCCCCATACGGGGGCCAGGCCAGGCCACAGCCATCCTGGAGCTGATGGGCCCTGTTCCACCCGTGGCCCCCGCCCCCCTCACCCTGCCCTGCTATGTGCTGATGGAGCGGCTCAGCTCCCCCTCTCCAGTGTGACCGAGATTCAGCTGAAGCTGCCCTGCTGCCCGGCAAAGATCATGTGACCAACAGCAGTAAGCGAAATTCCAGCTGCACGGCCTAGGTGAGATTAACCCTTTTAGTGCTGTGCAGAGCTGAAAACCTGAGAGAGGAGAAAGAGGAGATGCTTGAAGCTGAAATTCTGTTGTAAAGCTATGATGTATCAGAGTACCCCTTGTAATTTCATGAAGATATGGGGGGTGGAGTGTTCAACTTGTACTTGTGAGCAAAAGCACCTGCACTGAGATAGGCAGATGCTGATGCAGCTGTAATTTCATGAGAAGATGGAAGTGATGAGGACTTTTGCTGCAAATGGGAAAGGAGAAAACCTCAGTTCCTAGAGATGCTCCCAGAGATAGTCCTAAAGATGAAGATGAGGAAGACCCTTTGCTCCCAGGGAAGGAGAAGGGCCTCTATTCTTAGAGATGAAATGCTCCCAGAGATGGGTGAAGAGAACTTTTGTTTCTGAATGGCTCAACCTTAAAATGGTACCCTAGAAGCTCAAGATTGGACCCTCGAAATCAGTTGTGGGAAAAGCTGCAAGTCGTGGGAGGGGACTCTCACATGCAAGCAGAGAACCAGTCCGGGTGGCTGTCTTGTTGTGATAATGTCTCCGTAGTATGGGCAAGAGAGACTCCTCTTTCTAAATGGACTGAACAAGGTTATTATGGAAGTGGTAAACAGACTGGGCATCTCAAGGGTTGTCTTTTTACATTGTCAGTGGGAAAAGGGAGAAAGGTAGGGGGAGGAGAAGTGTTCTGAAGGTGTGGTATGATTTTTTTTCCCCCTCTTTTTTTTTTCCTTCTTTTAGGTCTATTAATAAACTTCTTTATATTCTTTCAAGTTTTGTGCCTGCTTTGCTTTTCTCCTAATTCTTATCTCACAGAAGATAAACAGTAATGAGTATTTTGGACCAAACCACTACAGATTGCAAGACCAGAAAGTTTTACAGATGTCTTACAAAATGTCATGGTGGTTGAGAGAGGTATCTGACAAATGGAAGAAAATGATACAGCATCTACCCTTGGTAGCATCTACCCGGGTAGCTAAAGTCCAGACAGTCTTACTTTTTTACTGAAAAAGATCATGGGAAATAATGTATTTAAAAACACATGCAGGACTTGATGCTAATTAGAAAGAGTAGCACTGCAATCACACTTAATCAGCATGCATGCCTGCTATGATTAAATGTCCAGCTTCATTAACAAGAATATGAAATATACCTTTATTAATGCTACTGACACAATTCCCCACAGTATTCAGTTTTGGAAGCACAGGGAGTATGGGCTGGATTCTTAGCTACACCGAAAATTGTCTGGACCCTTAATCTAAAAGGTAATTAATCAAGGGCTTGAAAGTCATTATCAAACTAAGTGCCTTGGCACTGGGGCTGATACTGTGCATTAACTTTATCAGCTGCATGGGTGATAAGACTGAACGTGCCCTCAGCAACTTTATCTATGATTATAATTCAGGAGCAGTATTTGGCATGTTGAATGTCAGTACTTCAATTCAAAGAGATCTGAAATCGCTTGAGGACCAAGCCAGAGTTAAAATCCAGAAAATTTCTGTTGTATGAGGGAGAAATTTTGAAAGAGGGAGAAAAGAAATCTGCAGATTGAGGTTATACTTGAGGGCAGGCTGGGAAATATCTGCCCAAGTCCTGCTGAAAAAGATCAGTGGATCCTGAGGATGCTGAATTCTGTGCAAGTCACCAGTGTGCTTTCGTGCTTAGTAAAGCAGGAGACAGACCTATCTTCATAAAGGGAGTGTGGCAAACAGATTTAAGGAAATTACTGTCCTCTGTGCAGAAGAGTCTAACATGGAACATTTCTCATAGATTTGCATGCCACTCACATCCAAAGGAGGACGCTAATATCTGGGGCATACTCAATAGAAGCTACTAAGGTCAAAGGAGTTTTAGAATAAAATGAACTAGTTTAACCTGTTAAAGAAGACAACAACAGATCTCCAAACAACTGAGAGGATGTTGTTAAGGTAATGGAACAGAACTGTTCTAGATAGTGGTAAAAGAAAAGGTACTGTGGCCACAAGTTTTTTCTTGCAATGTTTAGTCTGGACATTATGGGGAAAAAATTTCATGAGGGTGATAATGCAGCACTGGAAGGGAGTACTGAGAAAGCTGTGCAATCCCAGCCCTTGGAGGCCTTCAGGAGAAAGACCTCTACAATATTAAATTTTAAGCTGTTGAAAATCTGTATTTACTTTCATTCTATTTCTAAAAACTTGATTTAGTGCTGGCTTAAAATATGCAGTTTCACTTCATCTTAAAAATTTCTGTAAAACCATTGAAGTATCTCTTGCCAAGTTCCATGTATATGTGATGCATATCGCCCTACATGGTTAACATGAAACAAACAGAGTAGTACTGTTTATAGGCTGATATTGTTCATCCAACATATTGACGCTCATGTTACAAAAAGAATAGGCCCAGATGGAAGGAATTATTTCTCAAGCATATTATAAAAATTTGCAGTACATTCTTCTTGAAATTTTAAGTATTTTAGAAATAAGGTCTTTACATTGAGAAATGTTATTATTTTTTCAAAATATGGTATTTTATAGTGCAGCAACATATTTTATAAAAAAAAGGTAAAAATTTTAAACCTTACCAGCCCTGGTACTGTTTAATTTAGTCATGGTCACCTTCTTCACATTCTACAAACAACTTTTACTGTGACCCTCCTAAGACTGACAAGTGAGTTTACAAATATGTATGCCACACATTGAAATAATGTTACCGCTCCAAAGCTGAGAGCTGAGACAAACAAAATTTTTTCACTGAAAACTTTTTCTGACTACCTTTTCAAAGTTGTCCATTCAGTAACAAATACTCCATGTAGCAAACTTACAGCACTAGAAGCCACAGATGATGGCATTCCTCCTTCAATACATTAAGTAAAAAATTCATCTGCTTGCCTATTTTGTTTCAAGGTTTCTCTTGATTTGTATAACTGGAGTTGCAAATAGATAAGTACTTTCTGCTGTTAAAGACACATCCAAAATACAATACTTGTCACATGTAAATAGTGAAATAAAAATTGACCATACTATGTAAAGATATTGGTATTGGCAACAAGGTATGAAAGTGTCTTTAAACAGAACATTGGCTTGTATTGCCCCAATATAACAATGAATTTACATAGAACTACCATCAGTCTGTCAAGTTTAATTCAGTCCAAGACCAAATAAAGTGAAATCTATTTTGCTGTTGAAATCTAAATTATAAACGACACCAGAATTAGGGTGTCTGTTTCAGTACTTTATCCTTCTAGTATACATAAACTGGAAGACTGGTACTTTGGGTTGGTTTGCTGTAGTTTTGGTATTTTTTTTAATTATTTGAAGTTTCCAGAAATGCTCATTAATATTCATAGTCTTTAATTTCTCATGGAATGTGGGGCTTGTAGCTTAGCAATTTAAATTCACATATTGTAGTCCTACTGTCCTAGAAGGTCTGGACAGCTTTACCTTGTTTCTATAAAGAGTCTATACTGACATATTTTCATTATTAGATCAAAGGAGTATTACACAAAGTTACATAGGAAATATCAGAATTGGGTGGAGTATACAAATTTTAATCAATTATAATTCTGTGTTTTGGAAATCAGTACAGGAAATGTGACTTTCAGTAGGTTCATATATACGCAGTTGACTGGAACGAGAGAGAGAGAGAAAGATAATCCAGATTTACTAAATTATTAGTCTAGTTTTTATTGCCTAAGACTGCTGAAAAAGTCCTTTTGAACTGATTGAGTGTGGATTTCTTTATTTTGGGTAATGTGATACAAAAGTCAATTGGGAGAAGCTAATTTGGTTAATGCTCATTACTATTGTCATAGGCTGTGGCACATCACATGAACTCTTTGTTAGTAAGCAGCAAGAAACAAATTTATGAGATCAGCCAGTGTCAATAGAAGTTAGTCCGTTTCTATATATTCACAAGCTGAACATTCTCTTCCTTTAGAACATAATCTCCAAGAAATCACACTTTAAATGGCTTTCCTGATTCCATTGGTTATAATGGTCTACAGATTAAATGAGATTACTATATTGATCCCTAGGGAGAATACTCACATAACCCATAGAAGAGATTTTTTCACCTCTCCTAGATATAAAATAGTGAAACCTGATGTGAGTTGGGAAAACAAAACTGAAAAAAAATCGCAACGTCGCAGTTGTCTACCTTTATTGTTTCATGGCTATCAAAGTAATTCCATAGTGAATACCTGTATAAAAATTATAAAATTGATGCTCTTCTCTTTACCACAGAATGGTATTTTTATTGTTATGGATTAAATTTTACAATCACACAAAGAGAATGCACCTGTCTAAAGGAGACAGTTCAAAATATGTTTCATTTTCTATATATGTGTTAGCCAAGGCTGAGTGCTCTGGCCTAAATAGAAGGATGAGTCCAGTAGAAAGAGGAAAAAACAAAAAAAAAAAGTACTAGAACTGGCAAAATATTAGCAGTGCCTGTACTTGATCTAAGTAATGAGCAGGGATTGCATAAAAAATTTTTATTTAATTGACTAAATTAATTGGTGTAGTGGTTTGGTCTAAAATACTCATTACTGTTTATCTTCTGTGAGATAAGAATTAGGAGAAATACTGGGCAGAGCAAGTATTAAGTCATAAGTTAAGTAGAATGATAATGAGAAACTTATATTGTAATTGTACTGAACTGTCTAGGGGTGGAATTTGGTGTTTCTGCCTCGTTAGAAACCAAACCCACTACAATTGGTTAAAAAAAGAAAAAAAGAAAAAAAAAATCCTCTCTGAAAATTTATGTCATATCAATTTCCAGATATTTTTTATAGATCAAATAAGCTTTTTCTAATTGAGTACCATTAGCAACACTTCAGTCCACAGATTTTTGTCTGTAGTGCTCTCACACACAGTGATAAGACTAACATGCCCCTTATGCTCCTGAGTGGAAGGAGGAAGAGAATGGGTAGTGCAGGAATAGGATGACATGCATGTGGTAAGCTCTGTGGTGGCACCCACCCCTCTATAAAGACAAGGTAGTTGCTAATGAATGTGTGTGTAGAAGGAAAAACACAGTTCACATTCACTAATTAAATATGCAATGGATTTCTGGCTGCAATTTAGCAAGTTTCAAAGAGCAAGTACACAAAAATAAGCAAATTATGGTTTCAAGTTTTATTAAAGATTTATGTTGTCATTGTGCATGTGACTAACTATCCAGAACAACCTTGAAAGATTTGTAAATCACAAACAAGGTGGAATGAGCCTCAAGAAGGAGAGAAAAGTTCCCTCTGAGGAAAAAACTGGGCACATTTCAAAAAAACCTTGATTATACAAAACAGGACAGAGCATAAATTAAAGACCCCCAGGGGCAGCTTCAACTTGCAGCCAAAATCAAGTTTTGCTGCTTAGCTCTGTTGGCTAGTTTCTAATTGCACGCTGCAATGAAAATCGTTTATAACTAGAAAGGTCCCATAACAATGTGGCAAAGGCACAGGGACTGCAAGAGAATATTAGAGAAATTTACCCTGTGGGTGATCATTAGTTACTGAGGAAGATAATAACTGCTCAGCTACTCTGAAATAATTTAGTCATAAAAGAATGTTCATTAAAATAATGTTAAAGAGGGTTTTCAATGTGGTGTGGAGGGACTTAGCTGCATGATTCTATTTAATATTAATGGAATTGCATGGCTAAACCCACACACACTGTGATGAAAATCTGCACTTATAGTTTTAAGAAAAATCCATAAAAGGAAACAAACTCAGGTGAAGGCTTCTTTCTGTTTTGCCATGTTATTGCTAATAATACAGCATGTACAATTAGTGCACAACAATTGTAATAAAAATGTGGCTGCATCTAAGCTCTTAATGAAAGAAGTTAAGGAGAGAAGGAAAGGCTTACCTCTGTAGCAAAGCACTGATTAAACAGAGAGGACAAATATTCATGGTAATATATACTTCTTCAGTGTGAATTGTTTGTGTAACAGGCTGTAGCACAAATGTGTTGTCAAGCTACAAAATAGTTTTATTGCATGTTTCAAACAAGAAGTTAGAAAAATGAATGAAAAAGAGAAATTTTGATGTTTAGTGGGAAAAGCCCTTCTGAACAGACAAAAAGAGAAACACCTTCCTTTAATGAGAATTTACATGTAACTCTTGGAGCCTCTATGTCTCAAAAAACATAGGACCCATGGTACAGCCAGTTTGCTCTTATTCTTCTCAGCTATGCTACCCTCGACTGGAATAAATATGACTAATTGGGTTGATGTGAAATAGACTTCTGATCAAAAAGCTAGAAAACAGTTTGATTTAAAAAAAAAAAAGTGGTCTGCAGTGACAACAAAGAGCCATATCTGAACTTACCCAGACCAATAATATGCAGACTGGAAAACAGGGAAATGATAAAAGAGCAGGTCCTATTAAGACAAATTTTTAGTCCATTTTTACTGGCAACTGGTACTTTCATCCTCATACTGAATATCAGAGATATTTGTTCTCCACTTTTATTACACCTTGTATTTCATGTTTTGTTTTGTGAGCAGAGGTTTGGGAGTTTTTTGAGTGAATGTAAGAAACACTGTGTTGAGAATTAAAAATTTCAGTAAATGCCAATTATTTGTAACAAGAATGCCCTAAGACAGTATTTTAGTCCAGTTTTATCATATGAAGAATAACTTAGATTGGAGCCATTAAAATTTTGAAACATGAAAATGATAAAGCAAAGGATTTTCTATTGTAATCACACTTGTAAGAACCCCTCTTACCAGGAGGCAGTAATGTGAAGAGGAAGCTCAGCATATAAAGCTTTTATTATATCTTTTATTTTTGAAAGAGTGTTATGAGAGCTTAGCATTACTTTTAAATGATTGACACAATAAGTGTTCCATTTTAATTGGCACTTCTGTGATTTATCACTATATCATGTTGGGAACACACCATTAGGCCATTTGTAAGTGAATAGCAGGCTACTGTACATCTGACAATACTTGAAGACTTCTATTGAAGGCACCTATTAAAAGGAGACACCTACTAAGAGAGTTCGTGTCCCATTCTTTCTAACTACTGAATTTTACTGAATTGTATCCTTCCCTCCTGAACAGAAATATAATTCTTGCCATCCTAGGTATCACACTGCCATGTTTTCTTGTTTTGCAATGGCATGAACACTATTATTTCAGTTTCTAAACTGAGATCAGGAACTTTAATCCCACTGAAAGAACGTAATTTTCTTGATCATCACATCTTGTTATTTCCTCTCTAATCAGAACAGAGTTCTCAGTCCTCACCAGTACCATAATGCTTGAGGTAAGTAAGAAACCATATCAAAACTTGGATTTAGATCAAGGGTAGAGTTTCCTTGTTCTGAGGTTTGGAAATGTATTGGGTTTGGAAATTAAGCTGCTGCCAGTGGCCCTGCCATGGCTCTTCTACTGAATGAATTTCCATCTAAAAGCTGTTCAGTCAGACTCTGAGGCTGCAACAACCAAATACTGCCTCCAGACATTGGTTCAAACTTGTAGCCCTCTTCATCTCTTAGCGCTCTGTTTTCTATCCTGCATTCAAGTGTTAGACTGACAATGCTCAGCAGTGGCTGAATGACTCCATTTTAAAGTTGCATTGTTCAAAACCTTTCTAATCTGCATCAGATAACACTATTTCAGGATCTTAATTCTAATCTTAGAAAAGCAATCTTGACACATTGTGATACATGTAGACTTACCTTAGTATTTTGATCTGGCCCAAATGATTTCTTTTCAACTCCTACATTGCATATTGCATTTTTTGCATTAGCATCTGTTACTCTATGTACCATCTGTCTTTATCGACACTTAGGTACACAGATGTGCTGTCACTGTGCAAAATGTTAGAGATCAGTTTAACCTTCCTTTTCCTAAAAATTGTCACAATATCAATTATTCCTTGTCAACAGATAACATTTGCTCTTATTTGTTTCAAGTGGGCTTTTGTAGGCTTTTCTTGTTCTAAAAGCTGTGGTTTTAGTGGAAAAAAAAAAAAAAAAAAAACCAGCTTATGGCGGTAATGATATCATCTGAGTTCAAGGTTATTTTCTATATCCTTATATTTGTTTTAGTGCCAGTAGGCTATTCTGTAAAGAATCAGAGTTTAAAAAAAACACCAAAAATGCCCTCATGGAGACTTGCCAAAAAAGGGTAATATAATAGTATCTTAAAATGGATGCAAGTTACTGCAGGGCTTTCCAAACTTATTTCTCATCCTTGCATATAGACTTATGTAGGCATACATGCCATATTTAGAAAGATGAAATTGAAGGAAAGTTTATCATAAATAACTGGCCAAGAATTATGTCAGAGAAATAGGAAAAACTGTTAAATGTTAGCTCTATGTGTAAAAAACATAGTAGTGGGATACACATGATACTATGGAATAGGGATACAATATGCAATCTCTTTGTCACACTCAATTTTCAAACTCAAGTTGCTTTAAAGAAAAGCCAGTATGAAACTCCTTAAACAAAAGGTATGAATTCAAATTTATTTTAAACTATAATAAATAATTAAATCCTGTTTAGATTCTTGGAGAGCCTGACCTCTGACATTCCTATTATACAAGTCAAGGAGATTGAGATGTACATTTACCTAATATAAATCATAATATGTTATAATTTTATAAACAAATATAAATAGGTTTCCTTGTTAGAACAAATGAGTAATTTTTCACAGAGAATATTTCATTTCGATTTATGACATTGTAAAGGTCTTTTCAGGTAAGTTATCAACAGTAATAAAAGTATGATACTTCACTGACCTGTAAAAATGGCTGTATTGTTCAATATCACAGTATTTCAGAGACAGAAGCATAGAGATCTGCTGGAAAACAAGAAATTCCTCGAAGGAATTTCACCAAGGAATTTCATGCTTTCTCTTCCCTCTTAGTAAGGTAAAACTGTATTAGCTGTGGCCACATTGGAGAAAAAAAGCCCTACAGATTAAACCACAGTTTATGATATTCATGTTTTTAGCTGAAGAGTGAAGAGAAAACCATAAGGATATTGCTCATGTGAACTTGAACACTAGATCTGACTTCTAATTTAAAGCTACAATATGGCTCACAACAGTGTGTTGTTTTTCCAGGCTCCACGCACTTAAAACGTGTGTATGCCTGAACAAACACATAGTTTCTCTAAAAATATATGACAGAATGCTTTCCAAAAGGTAACAGAAAACTTGAACTAAATATTTGTATTCATTCTTCTCTCTTCATCTTTAACATTTCTATACATTGTCTCTCCACTAGCTTTAATGTGGAGACCAAAGAAATAGGAAATAGGCCCATTCTAGTGATGTAAATGTGCTCTGCTGAGAAACACTGCTGGACAAAACCTGATGGAAGTGGACTTGCCACATCTGTGTCCCTAACTGTGCCGCAAAATGCAAGAAAGCATGTTCCAGGAAAAAAGGACATACAGGAAGATAAGAACAAAGCTGTAGAAAAACAGGTATCCATCACTCCAAATTAATCACATATCCCTAAGTCCAGTCCTATCCAATCTTAAAGGAAGATAACTTTTAAATAGAGGAATTATCTTACATTTAAATTCTTCTAAAAATACTTAAATATTTTTGAACTTGTTGATAATGGATCTTCTGTAATATTTTGCAGAGCTTTTGTCTTGTATAACAGAAAAGAGAAAGCAGACTCTAGAAAGCTTGGACAAATTACAAAACAGAATAGCCAGTGTCTTACCTAAGCTTCTCCCTTTTTGCCTTTTTTAAAAAATTGGCTTTGGTTTATATTTTGGTTGTATCTTATGTACTTATATATTAAATTGCAAAGTTATTATTTTAGAAAATTTGACTGAATATTGAATATTGCCTCAATCCATGAAGCTCCTGTGGCAGTCCCAAAAAAGCATTTTTTTAAGACAATGTGTTCATCTTCTCACCTGGTCTCACTCTCAGCTCAGTCTAATTTCCCTTCCATTCTCCCAGCAATTTGATTCTACAATGGGCTGTGCTTTCCCATTTCTCAAATTTCTGATTTTTTCCCATTTCTGTGCCAGTCACAGTACTGCTCCTGCATTTGCTCATTCTTGTCCTCATACACACAGCCCCCTTAGGCCTCCTACTGATGAGAAATGAATAGCAAGACATAAAAGCACTGCTTGCTTTTTTTTTTTCTTTTTTTTTCCTGTAGGAAACCTTTCTTTTCCTCACACACGTATTTCTCAGGAAATTAATACCAGCTTGACAGAAGAACAGTTTATAAAGAGATTCAGGGGAATTAAAACTAAAAGTCTCAGTAAACCTCCATACTGTATAAAATTATAACATCTAACCCATTATACAGGCAACCTCTCACACTTAAACCTATGAATCCCTAATAAGAAACTGAATATCCTGATCTTAATCTTGCTTATCTTTCTTAATACTGTGTACATACGTGGATAGATAGCACATAAATTTCTCAAATGTAATTTCTTTTGTACAGTTTTCAGCCTCTTGCTCAGCTGAAAGTCTGAAGTATTTCTGAGATACATCATTTGAATCTGAGGGATCATGTATCTCATCACAGGTGTTCTGTAGAATGATAAGAGAGACAGCAAACAATGTTCCTGGGGCCAGACAGAAGAGAAAATAACCCAGGGGAAAGTTTCTGAATAAGTAGCATCAGCATGAACAGAAATAGATGTAAAATGAAGACTGGGAAAGAGTGAAAGAGAAAGCTCCACAGAACAAATAAGGCATTCCACTGCACATGTAGAATAAGAAATCAGAGGGAAATTATTAGTAATGCGCAGAAAGCAGAGAAAAAAATTAGTCCATGGGAAAGCACAACTCTAAAATAACAGAGCTCTGAATTACCTGATAGGTGAACAATATTTTCGCTGATAAAAAAGACATTGCTATCTCTAGCAGATAGAATTTTATCTTATTTCCCTAAATTTTGAAGGTTTACCTAATAGTCATATGGTAACATTGTTACATGAAGTCTGTATACTTAATGAGAAAGGCATCTGCTTATGGAAACCACCTTTCATCATTTGGGAAGCACATGAAATTTAATTTGCAGAGGATCTTTTAAACCTACCTATTGCTACTATTCTCCATTGTAGCTTAAGTTCATTTTGTAGCATTTACTCTCATTTTGTATTTTCTACTTTCCGTTTTCCTTTTTTTCCCTGAAAAATAGTTTCAGTGCTCAGCCACTGAAAACAAAGAAAGAACCCCATTGTCACTTGTATTATTTGCATTATATGCCAATCTACAGACACCTAGCACTGTAGATGATAAGGCATATAGATTCAAGAGCATAAAATCATAATTAAAATGGGGGGTGGGGGTGGGGAAATCCAAACCAAGAAAAACTTGATCAAGGAAACACGTAGGAGAAAAAAATCAAAGTATAGAAACAAACAAAAATCCTCCAGAGAATGCTCCAATATGTTCCAACAAAAATATTCCAATAATGCATATTTTCATTTTTAGGTAGACGACTGGCAGCTGTATTTGCCATTGACCTCAAGAGTCACTGCCATGGACAATATGTAAGTGGAAGAAAATTTTAAATTTATAATTATTAGGTAAATTTATGCATTGATATTGGAAAATAATTTGCTCCATAGAGCTGTTGTATAAGGTCCCTACAGCATACTGCAGAATGCACAACCAGTTTACTAAAAGCCATCTTTAGTGCTACAATTTACTAAAAGCTATCTTAAGTTTATTTGATATCATGTCACTGCTAGTTTTTTGTATCTAAGATGTAGAAAATGAAGCTTATTGCATAATTTAGAATTGTGGGAATAACAGCCACTGTGAGTACATCTGACTATTAAATGTACTCAAGAACGTGTTCAACTTTACATAAGAACATACAGATAATCAGTACACTGTTGTATTTGTAGCAAATTACAGCACAGGATTTCAGGACAGAAATTTTGTCAAATTCTTCTATAGCGACTACTGGACTTCTTTTAGTTCATCTGATGTGCCTGCTGCTATGCCACTGCATTCCACAGGGAAGTTATTCCTCGACATCTTCTGCTACATATGCAGCATATATGTATATATCACCGAATCACAGAATCCATTGGGTTGGAATCAAGTTGGTTGAGATCATCAAGTCCAACCTATGACCAAATTGTCAACAAGACCATGGCACTGAGTGCCACATCCAGTCTTTTCTTAAACACCTCCTGGGATGGTGACTCCACCACCTTCCTGGGCAGTCTACTCCAATGTCTAATCACCTTTTCTGCAAGAAATTACTCCTTATATCCAGCCTAAACCTCCCCTGACACAGCTTAAGGCTATGTCCTCTTGTCCTGTCTCTATTTGCCGGGGAGAAGAGACTGACCCCCAACTGGCTACAGCCTCCTTTCAGGCAGCTGTAGAGAGTGATAAGGTCACTCCTGAACCTCCTCTTCTCCAGGTTAAACAACCCAAGCTCCCTCAGCTGTTTCTCGTAGGACTTACTGTCTAGACCCTTTTCCAGCTTTGTTGCCTTTCTCTGGACGCAGAAAATAGAATATCATAAATCCCAAGGGTCACATTCCTGACCACATATGCCAACATGAAAAGAAAGGTTGTAATGTTTTGATCAGGATGAAATCAGAATGCTAATGAAAAGGGTTAGGTTGGTTAGTTGCTAGTTTTTTTGTTGCTGGTTTAGTTTAATTTTTTTTTCTTGTTCATGTTTCTTGTGAGGTATATATATGAGACCTTAACTTTGAAACCTAACCTTACTACTAAGCATCAGTTTCTTCACAATTGCTACTACTAAAATATTTGCAAAACAAATGGAGACAAGAAGTCTTTAGAGTAGTGGAAGGAGAACACAGTGGCAATGATATTATTATTATTATTATTATTATTATTATTATTATTATAGTCAAGGCTTATATTCTTTAGAAACTGGTGTGGCTTTCTGTTGCAGAACTGATTATTGGCATTAGCAAGTTCTTTGAGTGAGACCTTGGTATTCACATCCTCTGGAGAGGAATGGGGTTTTTTAAGGACACTTTAGGGTATAGTTAAAGGAAAATGCATAGCTATAATATAACTGAATATAACTGAAAAACAACTAGAACAAATTTACAATATATAATTTGTTTGACATACCTTTGTGTGCATACCTCCACTGTCAGTTATATTTGATCTTTTTTCCAGGCAGAAGACTGAATTTCTACTGTGTATGACTTGTATGTTGCATAGAAAATTGATAGAAAATACAATTCAGCAGTGAAAGCAGATCAACAGTGATCTGATGATGTCTACGCCAATAAATGTTCCAGATGAAATATTTTATATATGACTCTAAATAAAATTGTGTGATAAGGGAATGAACACAGATGATTATGGCTTTTTTCACAGTCCATTAGTACTTCAGGCCTTATTTATTCCTCAATACAATGCAGAAATTATTAAAAGATGGGACTCGAAACATCAAACTTCAAAACTTTACCATGCCAATTTCCCCTGCTTAATGGTACCATTAAGATTACCTGTCAGAAAATAGATGGGCAAGGTAGGGCAGGGCCGGGCAGGGCAGGGCATGGCAAGGCAAGGCAAGACAAGGCAAGGCAAGGCAAAAGAGAAAAGATACCAAACATAGCAAACAAATAAAAAAACCCCAGTCTCAAATAAATCACATACATTAATGTGCCAACATGCCATTTTGTATAGGTTTATCTATATGCCCTTGTCTTTTTGGAAACTCAAAATGTACTCACAGTTCGTGGTAGACAAACTGTAGTCTCTTTAAAGCATTATATTTTTTTCTCCTTATCCAGCTTTAGTGCTACTGTAGTGTCTGTAAGGGACTGTTAAAGATGGACTTATTTTGCCATTGCCTGGCTCCAATGATAAGATCTGTAGTTGAAGACCCGATGCAATAATGGGCCGTGATCATCTATCAGTAATGGGCCATGACTCTCTGTGGGAGCAGCAATGAACACACCCCTGGCATTGCAAGTGAACAGCCTGCATGTGCAGAACTGAGCATATCCCAGGAATGTCGTGAACCTCGATGCACGTGCCATTCTCATGGCCCCCACACTGAAGTGAAACTGCTGAGTCAGTGCCACAAAACGCCACTTAGCCAAGATAGAAAAGAGAAGGCAGCAAGTCCCAGCAGAGCTCTACCCACCAACAGAGGAGAGAAGGATCTTCACAGGATGCTGCAGATACTTGGTGGTGACTACCTTTCTCATTTTTTGTAATTCTTCACTTTTCCCTACTTTTCTATCTTTTCTTCTCGCTCTCCTCTTTTAAAGTGAATAAACGTGAATTATCATTTTGATTACAGACATTTCACCTTGTTTGTGTCTTAATGTGGCTCTGGGAATATTCAAACCATCCCTCTGCTCCATGTTCATGGTTTAGGATACATTCCTGGATTGGGACAATGCTATATAATCTAAAGTAAATATCCCCCATAGCTGCAATGTAGAAATAACAGTCAGCACTTACTTCAGTTATGGACTCTTTGTTTCTCTTTTTCTGAATGCTGAGTAAATCCTGATTCTAGCTACAAGAGAATGCTATGGCATTTTGATCAAAACGAGCAGATGTATTCAAGTTCTTCACCTGTAGTGGCATAGCAGCTATTATTGAATTAAAGTTCAGAACTTATGGGACCTAGCAGTGTAATGAAAAAAAGATGAATTCTACTGGCTAACAGCTAGAATATAAGCAAATTCCACAATTTGGGGATAAATAACAAATACTAACCTAATAGTTTATCTATTAAAAAAAACCCAAACAAACCAGAAAAACTCTCTCCCTCTAAAGCACATGAAGCTGGGAGATGATGACAGGCCTGGTGGGGGTGATTTTTGGTTGGATTTTGGGGATTTTCTCCCTATGTTTCTCCTAATTTTTTTTTTCCATGCCATTTAGAATGCCAAAACCACGTAAGGTCCTTCGTTTGCAAAGTAATTCAATTATTGGACAGTGGAAATGTCAGAGTAAAAACATTAGATTTTAATTTTGCTACCATAATTGGCTCTATGAGTGAAGGCAGTGTAGTTGAGGTCCTTGTTAAAGCAGATCCCTTGGAGCAGATTCATAATGAAATGACACTGAATGACCAGTTTTTAAATATCTATCTGTCTATCTATCTGTTCATCCATCCATCCATCCATCCATCCATCCATCCATCCATCCATCCATCTATCCATCATCTATTTATCTATACATGACATATATATATATATATATATATATACACACACCTTTGGCAGGTTTATTTTAGAACAGTTTGGTTGCAATGGAAAGGAGGTATGAAGCCTTTCTATAGGTTATTATCTATAGAAATATAAGAATATAAAAGTATGAAGATATTACATAAGAAAATATATAAGGAAAAGAAAGAAAGGATAAGAGTAGATAGTGTAGAGGAAAGATATCACTACTCACAGATTGAGCAATGAGATTTGATTGTTGCAATTTTGATGTCCATTGGTCAAAGTGATGGTTGAAGTCTCACCCCATCAGGACTGGGTGAAGCCTGTGAAACATAAACGTTAATATATGCATTCAGGTTCAGAGACAAATGCCCAGGTACCATCCTTGGTAAGGGAGTGGTTTTGCACTGTCTGATGCAATACTGTGCAATACTGTGGATTATGCACAGTCCTCTGCTAGAGAGCCCCAGAAATAAGTCCGGGGGCCCTTTGGGGGTCTTTGATGCTTTATGACCCATTCTAGATATGACAGCTGTTTCTCACGCCACCGTAGTTGAACCACTTGCGCCTTATGAGAAAGGATGAATACCTTCAGGCCTACACATGACTGTTCTAATATCTCCCCTCAGCGGGGGAAGTTACACCTGAGCGACTTGTGTTAGGGAGTAAATTGACATGATAAAAAGAATTATCTCATCTTGCAGAATATGCTTGTTTTCAGACTTTCCCCTTAACTGGCTCAAAATCCAGCTTGTTGCTAAGCAAAGGTCAGTTTGTTGTGGTCCTGCTCTGGTGGTGGTGCACAGTCCCTCTGCACCTGGGCTGTTCTTGTACAGGTCTCAGGTTTTGTCATCACAACCCCAAAACCTCTCCTCCTCCCCTTCAGTTTCAGGGGTGCAAACCTGGGTGCAGCAAAGCACCCTGCTGCTTTTGCAAATTGCTGATGGTTGGTGTCATTAACCTTTAACTTAACCTTTTCATTTAATCTTTCATTTAACCATTTCAGTGTCTCATATATGAGGCAAAAGATACTCAAGAGAAATATTTAGCATGACCATCACTATATTCAAGATCATCAATAAGTAAATCTCAGTCAAAATAATACTTAATATATTCAAATTTACACAAAGCCTAAAACTCTGGGAGCTTTACGCTGCCACTATTTTTCAGAAAAGCTGTATTGACACAATTGCAGAATTAAATAAATGAACCATCTTCCTCTTTTCATTCTCTTTCTACTTTAAAACAAAATCAAACCAAGCCAACACCACATAAATCCTCAAAAAAACCCCAAAACCCAAACCTCTCCAAGTGGTAAGTGAGTACATGAGTATTTACATTCCTCGTTCCTAAATCTGGAACCAGTGATGACATCACAGAAGGTCAGGTGCAGTAGCAATCTTTTATAAGGGGAGAAAGAATATAGGGATCTATGATATTTTATAGATTAATTTGACAATTTTTTAAACTATTGTGCACAGGAATCATACAGTATTTTGACTGGGAAATTAATGCATGCTTTCTTTATAAGTATCAATATTCTATCCCAATTCAGACACAATAACACTGGCAATATCCACCAATCATTAGTGAAGTTTCCCTTTTCAGATTCATAAGACAGTAATAAGTCACTGCTAGTGGGGGGAAATAAAACAACCAAAAAGCAGAACAAAACAAAGCCCACAAACTGAAACTGAACAAAAAAGAGAACAACCCCAAAAAAAGAAAAATCCAAGGAACCAAGAAACCATTTTCCTGCTACTTTCCATTTTTCTGTAGGCATTATATTCTGAACACCAGTATAACCTAGCAGGTTTTACAATAGTCCTATTCTAAATATTTTCTTGTTTGCTATGATAGAGTATTACAAGGAAAATTTCCTTGTCAGGTTTTCTAGCAAAATCACAGAAATTTATCAGCAAAAAATTTTTTTTCAAAATGTTATGTGCAGTAAGGAGTATGAGTCTTTCTTCTCAGTAACAACATTATAAAGAAAATTTATAAATAGCTTTACAAATAGTCAGGTGAGACTGACTATGGGTACTGCATTGAAAAACTTAAACAGGTTTTTTTATATCTGTATGGTGATTCACTATTTTGAAGCATTAAAGAAAGGCATAATAGTAATAAAATTCCTTCTCTTTTATTAAACAAGAAAGGGCCTTGCAAGGAAAAGAGATGGGAAAAGGGGAAGGGAGATTAAACCCTGAAATTTTAATAAGAGAAAAAATACCTATAAAGGAGTAAAGAGGGAAAACTAAGGGGATAGAAAAAGTAGAAAAATTGATAACTGGGGAAGCAAGACGAAATATTTTTAAGCTCTTGGAAAAGCACAGTATGAAGTCTCTCTATATCTTGGATAGTGTCACTTCATGTTGTATTTTTCAAAATTGTATTGTTTTTCTAACATTCTCAACTTCATTAACCATTCTATTTGAAATGGATGAGAAGTCCAGGAATGAACTTTCCCTCCTTCCCCATCAGAAACATGTATAACAACTCTTAAGCATCAAAATGGGATTATCTTGTTTTCCTTTTTTTTCTTTTCCCTTCAAGGAAAACTCAAAAAAACCTGCATGTTCACAGACAGATAATCTACCAATCTAAGTTGCCTAAAACACCCTATGTTATCTTGGGCAACTCTCTTGGTAACATTCTCAACCAATTTGTGCAGGAAGCTCTGGTGCTGAAACACAAGAATCACTTTTCAGCTCTCAAATCTTCTAATGTCTTCTGGTACACACTGTGCAGTAAATTGTTATCTTGTGCTTTGGCAGGTCGTCATTTCCTGTGCGGGTGGTTATGCTACAGCTAAGCCCTTCGTTCATTCAAATGACATTTCTTCAATTACTATTTTATTAAGTAACATTAATAAAACAATAATAAATGTTAGTAAACAAATGCTTCTTAAACGTCAAGAGCAACAGCTATTAGCATAAGACATACACCCTCTCCACTCACGCACAAGCTCTCACTCTTAAACATATCTACAACCCTGCATGGCTGTCCAGCAGAAGTCAATCTCCAGCTGTGCCAGTTTGGTCAAATTTAGAGATGCATCCTCTGAGAGAAGGCACAACCACCCTTCCCCCACCAGGTTTGGGAAAAATAAATTTTCCTCGAAGGAAAGTGAAAGAGATAAAATCTATTTATTTAACAAACACATGGGAAAAGGATAATAATGCTAAATAATAAAACCTCTCACTCTGCTGAGAGAAACCTGGGAAAATTTCAGACTCCTTCCATAGATCTCTCTCTCCCCCTTCTTGGAGCTGGGACAGGGTGCTGGGCCCACCTCCAGGGCCAAGGCCTCAGTGGAAAGTCCTCCCAATGTATCCTGATGTTGAAACCGTCCAGCAGAGAGAAAAGGAAAAAAAGGAAGTCCCAGGAAAACAAAAGTTCAGCTCTCCGAAGGAAAAAGAGCTGAGGCAAAAAACTGCAGAAAGCTGGCTGGAAAGAAAAGCAAGCCGAGTGCTTCCCTTCCCTCTCGCTCTCCTGCTACAGATGAAAAAAAGTCTCTATCTCTGGGTGACCTTGAACAAGCTGCAAACTGCTTTGAAAAAGTTTTGCTCAGTTTTTCCTTCTCAGGCTCAATTTAAAGGCATAGAAAGGTACAAAAATTAATTTCTGGGCATAGGGCAGTGATAAGGGATACACATCATAAAGTCACCCCAAGACACCAACACACATTCCCAATGGATGACAGGCCCAGATCAACTGTGAGGATGAGGTCGTAGAGCCACTGCCTAAATCTGTGCACTATATTTTTCTTATGATCTCCAGGCTGCAGGGAAGCCAAGAATGTGGCTCTGCTGTCACACCACAGCCAAGCCTGTTGGAAGGTGATGCCAACAAAGCCTGGGGTCTTTGGTGCATCTTCCCTATCAATCAACCCCAAAGATTTACCACATAAAGTTTGTGATGCCTGATCTCCTTTCTGTGGCTGTCCAGCCAAGCATTTGTCTGATGTCATCCAATCATTCGCCATGTCACTCACTTTTCCTGGTATTTAATTGGTTTTCCGTTTTTATGCTCAAAATCCTGTTATGAGTAAACATACTCTATAGCCAAAAAAAATTATTAGCAAGACTGAAATGTAGATTTGAGAGTTATTATTATTCCAGATCTCGGTAAAATAAGAAAGAAAAATGAAGAAAAAAAAAAAGAAAGGTATGCTACTATATAGGAAAATATCTACAACAACAACAAAATTTATTATTATTATTAGTAGTAGTAGTAGTAGTAGTAGTACACCTCCTACCAACTCTCAGTGTTGCTAGTGTCACATTCACTTTTCAACTGCTCTTCTGTGGTGCTCAGGTTCATGGAATCACACTGGTGTTGTGAGAAGTGGAACAAGAGAAGAGCTGAGCAACAAGAAGTCATCGACCCAAGTTCTTCAACCAGAAAGATGATGTTGCTATGGATAGTTTCTCCTTCCCCAATTTAGGATGTGATTGAAGTCACCTTAATATGTTTGCTAATATATTTTAAGATCTTATTTTTCTTCTCTGACTTTTAGGTTCTTGTTATATTCAATTTTATTGTATATGGTATATGTATATGTCTTTTGCATATGTCAGACATATTTATTTTTCCTTTTTGTTTCCACCTGAACTTGATTTTTTCCAGTCCTGATCTGAAATTATTTAATGGCAAAATAGAAAACTGTAACAGTAAAATCTCTATTGCCAGTCCTGGACCCTTTGCTCAACAGCCTGTGCTTGTTCACGTTTATCCTGTATTTCAAATTCTCAGAGCCATAGCCCCTGAAATGTGGTCTAGATGCAGCTAAGTTTGACCTCTTTTGTTCTAATTACTGGCTCAAGAAATATAGAGGATCAGATATATATCTTTTTGCCAGTGCAGTAGGTGGGCTTAATGATCATTTACCCTTATATATTAATGTAACAGGTGTTAATAAATTCCTGTATAAAACCTTCAGGTGTATCAAATACCATAGCTCTTGAATTGCCTTACGATATTAGAATCCTTATGTAATCTAATGCTACACAGAAAACCTAGAGACGCTTATATAGGGGAAAGTAATTTGTTTTCAAGGGGCAAAAATTATACTGGTTTAAAATTTCATCAATTCCTTATAGATTTTTATTTTTTTTTAATTACTTTCATGGGATGTAACAAAAGTCTTCAATTTTTTTACTAGTCTCCCCAAGTCTACAGCAGTGTTAACTTAGGACTACACACTGATTTTTTTGCAATGCCTGTACAAAAAGCATATTCTTGATCCCTTTCAATCACTTTCATTCCACTTGAGCATATTTACTGTGCCAGCCTTGCAAAAAAATGCATCACAGCCAGCATCCTAATTGTTTACCACATGGTGATGAAGCTGGCATTCTATTTTCTTCTCTTTTTACTCATATTAAACTGTTTCCATGCAGCTCCTTACAGTGAGATAAAATTTTAAATTTACATGGACTTTATGTTAATTTCAGTTATTTTGTGCAAAGATAAAATTTTAAAGATGTAGGTGTTTTCTATGTTCAGTCGGTGACATCCAAGATATTGGGCAATCCAGTCGGAATAGTCATTATCTGTTTATTTTCTCAACAGAATTTGTGGGATAGCTGAGAAGTGAAAGCAAGACAGGTGCTGCTCACATTTTTTAGACTAAGCAGTGTAGATACCATCATTTGGCCATATGACAGTGATATTTCTTGCCAGCATCTCAAATGATTCTCTGCCTAAATAATTAATAAGTTTACTATTTCTTGGGTGCAGGATATGGACACTAAACATTTAATAACAAATGCATTTGCAGGCTATTAAATTAAAGAATAAAAAATCTTTGTGTTTTACTTAAGCTAAAGGAGCATGTGCTTTTGCAAAATCACAGAGGAAAAAGTACTATAACCTTCAAAAGTAATAAAGATGTAAAACCTCAAGGACCAATAATAAAAAAATCCTATGCAATTTGACAATATAAATAGGTACTAGCAAAAGCTATATCCTTCTATAAATTTTAGTCTACTGCTTTTAGTGCACATCTTTTAGTAGAGAATATTATTTCTCCTTTTATGCATTTATGATTAAGTTTTTCCATACTACAAATTTTGCTGTGCTTAACAAATTAAAAACTCGTAGGTGCTGACACAAACTGTGCCTATGAAAAAAAAATCTATATGCCAGCTATTATGGACATTTACACAGTGCTTGAACTTTCAAGTATTAACCTCAGTGCCATTGTCATGTGAATTTCCATTAAGTAAGTCAAAAAAACTCCTAAAATGAGAAACTAAAAAAAAATTAAGCAAAGGAAATAATGTGAGGAGGAGCCAAGGTAAGGCATGCTGACAATATTTAAATCAGATGAGGAACTGTCTTACTGCAAGATCCTTATCTGACACAACAATTCCAGGAAGCTGTCCAAAATGGATACATGTTTTACTGAGTCCGTAATAGGACTTCTCACTCAGTTTGGTCAATTCATTTGAGTGTTTGTGTCAACAGAATTGCAGAAGTGCATTGCCACTCATCCATGCAGTGATAGCACATATTCACCAAAATAAAACCACACAGTCTAACAGACATAGACCTCTTTCAATAGAATAACATACCCATTAATTTTCAAAAAAATCCATGTTGCTGATGCAATAATCTTATTTTAGAACTATCAGCTGTAGATAAAATGGAGACATGAAGAAGTATCCTGCATAATCCGTTATGATTCAAATAGTAATTTTTACGTAATAATAATGTTCAACCATCACCCTGACTCTTAAAATGCTTCTTAAAACTTTAGTGACTAATATAAGAAGCGTGTTTGGCTAATGCAGTAGTTGGCAGACATATGCCTGAATTTAAAGTATGTACTATAATATTGGCAGCTGTTCAACAATTTGGAATCAGCATTATAAACAGGGGTATAAAATATGGTGTAGTGATGGTTACTGAGTCAATTTTTAATTTTTACAAGCTACCATGCATGTAGGTTGCTTCACTTTTTTCCAAATGCAATAGTCGTGTTCTGTCCTTCTTGCATGAATTTTTGCATGCATAAATTAATCATTTGAAATTGTCTGTAAGAATGCAATGTTGCCTTGCTAGAAATCCTACAGAGGAGAGAAGAGAAAGAACCAAATACTATAAAAAACACTAACTGATTTGGAAAGAGAAATGGCTATAATAGTTCTATGCATATCAAATCACTAAATGTCCTCCATTTACTGGAGGACAAAAATAAGGACTCAAAAATACTGGACCTAGTAGTGTAGCAGTGGTGGTTGTCTTAAGTAGAATCATAGAGTCATCAAGATTCAAGGACACCTTCAAGATGACCCAGTCCAACTATGCAGCCAACACTGCCACTATAACCACTAAACCACTAAACTACATCACTGTGTGTCAGATCCAGGTGTCTACCTACAGGGATGGTGACTCCACCACCTCCCTGGGCAACCTATTCCAATGCCTGACCCCTCTAACATTGAAAAATTTTCTTCTTATATCTAATCTGAGTCTTCCATCTCAAGTTAAGACCATTTCCTTTTGTCCTTTCATCATAGACATGATAAAAGAGATTGGCCTCCACCTCACTTAAACCTCCTTTCAGGTAGTTGCTGAGAGACATGAGGTCTCTCCTGAGTTTCCTCTTCTTGAGACTAAACACACTCTGCTTCCTCACCCATTCCTTATAAGAACATGATGTGAAAGGCCCAAAACTGAACACACTGTGCTCAAGGTGTGGCCTTACCAATGCTGAGTACAGGAGAATGATAATTTCCCTATTTCTGCTGGCTACACTATTCCTGATGCTGGCCACTATGCCACTGACCTTCTTGGCCATCTTGGCACTCTGTTGTCTCCTGTTCAGCTGCCTGTTGAGCAGCACTCCCAAGTCTGTTTCTGCAAACCGTTCTCAAGCCATTTTTATCAAAGCCTGTAGCATTGCCTGGGGTTGTTGCAGCTCAAGTGCCAGACCTGGCACTTCACCTTACTGAATTTCATGCAGTTGTTCTTAGTCCATTGCTCTAGTCTGTCAAGATCTCTTTGTAGAACCTTCTTACCCTCAAGAAGATCAACACTCCCAGCCAACTTGGTGTCATCTGCAAATTTACTGAGGATGCAGTACTGATCCCCACATGAATAAAGATGTTAAACAGGACTAGCCCCAAAACTGAGCTCTGGGGAACACTGCTAGCGACCAGACACCAACTGGATTTAGCTCCCTTTACAACCACTCCCTGGGCCTGATTATCCAGAGATAGCCTATTTTTTACCTTGTTTGTTGCAGGTTCGGTTTGTAACCAGGAGGAAACACCAATTTAGTGTAGTGGTTTGGTCCAACATACTCATTACTGTTTATCTGCTGTGAGATAAGAATTAGGAGAAATGCAAAGCAGGCACCAAACTTGAAAGAATATAATGAAGTTTATTAACAGACCTAAAAGAGGGAAAAAATTATACCACCTTCAGAACTCTCCTCCTCCCCCCACCTTCCTCCCTTCTCCCACTGCCAATGTAAAAAGACAACCCTTAAGATGTTCAGGCTGTTTACCACTTCTATAATAACCTTGTTCAGTCCATTTAAGAAAGAGAAGTCTCTTCTTGCTCGTGCTATGAAAACATTATCACAACGAGCCAGCCACCCACTTCCAAATATCGTTCAGTCCATTTAGGAAGAGGAGTCTCTCTGCCTGCGTGTGAGTCCCCTCCCACGACTTGCAGCTTTTCCCACAACTGATTTCGAGGGTCCAATCTTGAAGTTTTTTGGAGTACAATTTTAAGGTTGAGCCGTTCAGAAACAAAAGTTCTTTTCACCCATCTCTGGGAGCATTTCATCTCTAAGAACAGAGGCCCTCCACCTTCCCTGGGAGCAAAGGGTCCTCCTCATCTTCATCTTTAGGACTATCTCTGGGAGCATCTCTAGGAACTGAGGTTTTCTCCTTTCCCATTTGGAGCAAAAGTCCTCATCTGGTCCATCTCTCCCTGTCCAAACTTCTCATGAAATTACAGCTGCTTTAGCATCTGCCTATCTCAGCGCAGGTGCTTTTGCTTATGAGTTGAACACTCCACCCCCCATATCTTCATGAAATTACAACGGGATACTCTGATATATCATAGCTTCACAACAGAATTTCAGCTTTAAGCATCTCCTCTCTCTCTTCCCTCAGGTTTTCAGCTCTTCACAGCAATAAAAGGGTTAATCTCACCTCGGCCTTGCAGCTGTGTGTCTTATCACTGTTGGTCACCTGGCCTCTGCCGGACAGCGGTGCCGCTTTGCTGAAATCTTGGCCGCAGTGGAGGGGGGGGAGGTTCTGATCCGCTCTGGCTGCCCACAGCCCTGCTGGGGGGGTCGTCCTGGAGCCGTGGCCCGGCCTGGCCTGGCCTGAGCAGGGCCTGGCCGGGCCCACTGGCCCCCGCACGGGGCCCGCAGCCACCTGTCCCAGCACCAGAAACGAGAGAGAGCTTGGGGGGGAGTTTGTCTGTTCTTAAGTGTGGATCACAGAGGTGGTCACAACTTTAGGTGGCTTAAAGAATTGTCCGTATTCAAACAGGCCAGCTGATAGGTTCTATCAGGTCCCAGAGGAAGCTGTAAGCACCCCTTAGCAAGGACATCCCTTCCAGGACTATGCTTGCTAGCCCATGACAATCACCCAAACAAGCCTCAAGCAACCAGCCTATTTAAAAGGATGCTTGAGGAGACTTCACTTTACGGAAATCTATACAGACAACAGTGACAATCTTTACCTCATCTACTAAGCTGGTAACTTTGCTGTAGAAGAAGACCAGGTTGGTCAAGCAGGACCTTCGTACAGCAGTGTTGGCTGGGCCTAATGCCCTGGTTGTCCTGAATATGCCATGTAATGGCATTCAGAATGGTATCTTCAATAACCTTGCTTGGAACCAAGGTAATGCTGACAGTCCTGTAGTTTCCCAGATCGTCTTTCTGACCCTTCTTGCAGACGAGTGTTACATTTGTTAAGTTCCAGTCCTTTGGAACTTCTCCAGTTAACCAGCACTGCTGGTATTCACCACATGATTCAGAGTGGTTTGGCAAGTTTTTAACCCATTCTCTCATTACTGGGGTGGGTCCCATCAGGGTCCATAGACCTTCTGAGTGTCTAAATGGCATAGCAGGTCACTAACAATGTCCTCCTCGATTACAAAGGCTTCACCCAGCTCTCTGTTCCTTACTTCCACCTCTCAGGGCTGGGTATCCTGAGGACAACTGGTTTTGGTATTAAAGACTGAGACAAAGGCATTAAGTTAAGTATCTGTCTTTTCCTCATCCCTGACACTACACTACCCTTAACATTCAACAAACAATGGAGACTCTCCTTGACTATATTTCTGCTGTCAATGTATTTTTAGAAAAACTTCTTTTGTTATCTTTAAGCGCAGTGGACAAATTAAGTTTCAGATGGGCTTTCACCTTTCCAATCTTCTCCTGACATGATCTCACAACATCCTTATAGTCCTCCCAAGTTATCTCCCCTTCCAGAGATTATAGATTGTCTTTTTTTCCCCTGAATTTCAGCCTAACTTCTCTGTTTAACCAGGCTGGTTCTTGTCCCCGATGACTTGTCTTTCTACGTATGGGGACAGCCTGCTCCTGAATATTTAAAAATTCCTTTTTAAAACACATCCAGACTTCCTGGACTCCTTTGCCCTCCAGGCCTGGCTCCAAAGGGACTTTGTCAATCAATCTCCTAAACAGGCCAGAGTCTGCTCATCTGAAGTCTAAGGTGGAAGTTCTGCTCATTGTCCTCCTTACTTCACCCAACATAGATAACACCAACATTTCATAGTCATCTTCCCAAGACAGCCACCAACCACCACATCACCTACAAGTCCTCCTCTGTTCACAAACAACAAGTCTAGCAGGGCGCCTCATCTTGAAGGCTTATTTACCAGTTGTGTTAGGAAGCTGTCTCCCACACACTCCAGGAACCTCCTAGATTGCTTCCTCTCTCTTATGTTGTATTTCCAGCAGACATCTGGCAAGTTGAAGTCACCCACAAGTACAAGGGCTGGCGACTGTGAGACTTCTGCCAGCCACTTGTAGAGCACCTCATCTGCCTGTTCATCCTAGTTGGTAGTCTACTACAGATTCCCACTATGACGTCCACCCTGCTAAACTTTCCCAATCTCTACTAAACCTTGTCATCTTCATCATCATCATCAATTTTAATAAAATCAAAACACTCCCTAACACAGAGTACTACCCTCCCATCCATTGCTCTGCCTGTTTCTCCTGAAGAGCTTATAGCCGTACATTGTAACACTGCAGTGGTGAGAATCATCCACCACATTTCTACATCACAAATTTCCTGGTGTACAATGGCTTCCAGCTCCTCCTACTTGTTGCCTATACTGCATGCATTGGTGTAGAAGCACTTCAGCTGGGCTAACACAGGCGTGTCATCCCTAGGCTCATCTCTAATGAGCCTCATTTTTTTCCCCATTTGAACCTAGTTTAAAGACTGCTCAGTCAGCTCTCCTAACTCCCGGGACATAATCCTTTTCCCACTGTGAGTCAGGTGTACCCCATCCAACATAAGCAGGGCTGGTGCCATATGTGCTGACCCATGTAGGTACAAAAATGCTGTTAGTGAGGATTTTTTGTTATTTTCTAAGTCCGTGAGAGACTTTTCTCTCTCACAGAAGAGGTAGTAGGGAATGTAAACAACCAAGCCACCTGCAACCTTGAAAAGTCTTGTTTATGGTATAGTAGAAAAATATTTTGATAATGGATGTTTTAGGATTTTGGCCAATCACCCCCAAGGGGTGGCTGGTCCTTTGTCCAATTAGAGTGTGAAGAAAAATGTCTATAAAAGGTTTGTAAAATAATTAAATAAATCAATCTTGCTGCACAATTCCTGCCTGCTGGATCTTCTCCTCCTCCTCCTCCCTATGGCTGCAGGACACAGTGATATACCGTAGGAACCAGGCCTGCTGTAATAGACCCATGGTAGAAAACCCCTATGGCACCTATAGCACCAGCCTCTTAGCCATCAAGTAATCAGTCAAGTATTCCTATTCCTTTCAATATTTTCCCCTAACGCTGAAGGAATTTTGAGGAGAATGCTACCTGTGCACCTATTCCTTTAACCAAATATCGCTGTGCCCTGAAGTCCCTTTTGATTACCCTGGAAGCTCTTCCTTCAATCTTGTCTCTACCCACCCAGAACACTAACAGAGAGTAGTAGTCAGAAGGCTGCACTAAGCTTTCCCTTACCTGGGCCCCAGAGACAAAGAACACTTCCCTGTGGGTTGGGTCTGTTCCACATATCGGACCCTCCCAGGGAGTCTTCTACAACAATTACCCTTTGTTTTTTGCTTTTCGGAGCCTGTTGCAAAATATTTGGTTGCCTGAACCTGCTTAGGCAACCTATTAGATGGCCCGTCATCTAGATTGTTATTTTTCTGGCCCTCAGTTTCCAGAATCTCATACCTGTTCTGGGGGGATGTGGGGAGGCAAGCCAGGAGTGGATTCATCTGCCACTCCAAGAAGGGACCTACCTCCATTCTGCCCCATCTCCCAGGTTCCCTCCTGCCTGCTGTGGAGAGAAGATAGGATCCTCCACTTCATGAGATGTGTTTGGCCAGTACATTTGCCTCAGAGCAAGTAAGGAACAGCTCCACCAGGCAATCTCTTCAGATCCTCTAATGCTCCTTAACCTTTCCACCTCCTCTTTGGGTTGTACCACCAAATTCAGTAGATTCTCTACCTGCTCTCACCTCACACAAGTGTTACCTCTATTGCGCTCTGATGCCAGTGCCAGGCTCTTGGACTCACTGCAGCCTGATACCTGGACCCCTGCATGTTTCCACAACAGCTCTGTTTTCATTGTCACGTCCTTTCTGATACATACAGATGGCTTAGCACCCAGCAGAATAGGAGTCATTTTTGAACTCTTCTCTTGAGCTGATGGGAGGGAGACCACACTGTGCTGCTTGTCCTGCCAGTGTGAAGTGCCATGCCCCCCCCCCCCCCAGAATGACACTCCCACTCTGTTCACTGTGATCCCTGGAGCCATTTAAGTCTCCTTCCATGCTCCTGGCACTGACCACCACTCACCTGATTGTCTGCTGTGAACTTCCAGGTCCTGACAGGGCTCTGGGCTGCTGCTTGACTGCCCCTGAACTCAGAAACAGCCCTGTAGGGCCCAATCTAAAACTTAACCCTGGACTTACTTCAGTCACTGCTGCTGCTGGTGTTTCTGTATATATCATAGGAGAGAAAAAAACCCACAGTGCTTCTTCATTAAAATACCTGACTGTTTTGGGGGATTCTACTAGAACTGTGGAAACAGAACCAGCAGATTTTCTGTTATATCACGGTAAACCCGGGAAGTCTCTAATATGTGGAGTAGTTTTGCTTTAAATATGCAAATTGCACTACATTAATCCACATAATTTGGAAATGTCACAAAAGACATTTTCTAGAACACAGATACAATTAAATTTCTTCTAGAATTTATAAAGAAAATACAGTAATGGAAAACATACAGACCTTTCAGTATATTTTTCTTATTAAGTGTAACTCTTCTGGTGAACTATATTTACTATAATTTCACAGTATTGTGAAAAGCATATGAATACAAATGTTTATTCCTGCCTCCTTAAGGATAATTGAATATCATCCTCTCTTTTTTTTTCAATTTTAAATTTTTTTTCTTAATATGAGGGCATAAGAAATTAAGATATTGTCTAAGGATGCAGGAAATCTGATTAACAGATCAAAAAGACCATCTGTGGAGACTGAATTTAACGCCAGGGGGTGATTCTCCTTTCTATAATGCTTATGTAAATCAATTTAATCCAGAAGGCTGAATGAATTACTCTGAAAGATGGCTTTTCTTATTTGTAAATATGTATTTTCAAAAAGTGTGCTGTTGAATATTATTCAAGGCTGTGATTCACAATTACCATAAATATATAAAACATCACACAGGTAGAGAATGAGTCATGCTTCCAAACACAAGGGAGAACTATGTCAGATCTACTACAAAATTACATTTTCTTTCTGAAAGATCTTGTAATTTGATCTGTCAGTAACACTTCTGATAAGAGCATTTTGCTTTCAATTTTTTTTTTCCAGTTTAGTGATCTTTTTTCAGCTTGAGTCTGACTGCTGTAGATCTTGATGGAGATGCCTCCTTAAAGCCACTAGCTAGCAGTCATTGCAAGTTTCATATTAGTACATTGTTCTGTGGAGTCACCAACAATACTTCAACTTGATAAACTAATACTTCTTTCTTGAGCCATTATAATGTATTCATATTAAAGAACAGTATGACTTGTTAATCAGTTGTTACATTATGCATTAGATTTATGTATGTCATGCAAGTATTTTCCCTACTTGACTAAATTACCTTAGTGTAGTGGTTTTGGTTCAAAATATTCATTACTTACTTATTTTCCTTCTGTGAGATAAGAATTTGGAGAAAAGCAAAGCAGGCACAAACCTTAAACAGTTGCAGTACAATGAAAGAGTTTTATTACTAATAGAATTAAAAGTAAAGAGAAAATTAAAAAAAAAAATTAAAGCAAATCCCCCCCCCACCCCCCCTTTCCAGCACTTCTCTCCTTTTACCCAGCTCGCACAAGGATAACAGAACATGGGATGTTAGTCAGTGTTCCAGTTCTTGAAAAGTCTCTCTCTCTTATGCTTAAGGAAAAAAGGGTTTTTCTTCAGTTGCACGTGGTTCCCAAACTGCCACCAACAGCAGACCCGCCCAGAAACAATCAATCTTCTGTGTGTAAAACATCTCTCCCATGAAAAATCTCACAGTTCCTTCACACTGCAAAACATGGGCCATCACATGGGGTTATTAATTTTTTTAAGGATAAGTTATTTTGGCCTGCACACAAAGGCTTTTCTTCGCCACAAGTCTCTAAAAGCCTCTCACTGCTTCTATATAGCCTGGCATAGGCACTCTTCACAATCTTCACAGGCCACACGAGGATTCTCCATCCCCCCATGTACTTCAAATGGATCAAAGAGACAAACAGTTTGTGGTATTACAGTTTCTTACCATGGCATGCAAGAAGGTTTTTAAGCTACGCGCCAGAATCGCGGCACCGTCCTCTTTTCTCCCGTCGCCATTTCCAGCTCCGTCCCACGTGACTCACTTCTCTTTCTCTCTGACTCTGAAGCCGCCATGCTGAAGGGTGTTCTTGTTCAGGCTTTACGGTGGGGAAAGCCTTGCTCCCTCTGTGCTGCGGGCTGTGTGGTGTCCTCTTCAGTTCAGCACGAAGTGTGCTGGCTGCAGACAGGAGGCTCTGCCGGCTCCCGTTGACTCCGCCGGCTCCACATGGAGAGGAGAGGGACCCGCCTGTCCCCAGAAGCCGCGCTGGATGGGTTTAGCTGTGAGCAGTCCATGGCTGGTTTTAGCTGCCTGCGGCTCTGGGACAGTTCCCCCCAGCGACCCAGGGTCCGTGCCGCAGCGTTGGGAAAGGGGGAAAGGGGCAGTGGCCCCGGCCCAGCCCGGCGGGGCTGGGAGGCTCGGAGCCCCCTCACCTTCCAGCAGGCGAGCTCCGACAAAAAAAGGGAAGTCCCGCCTTTCCGTGCGGTTTAAATATGTAAATTGTGAGAAGCGTCATTGGTCTAAAAGACTGTCCGTCAACTCAGGTTAAACCCAATACACTTAGTAATAGTTCAAATGCATTTCTGATTTACAAACTGTAGAGTTTTCCTCAACATTCCTAGTGAATGGATGGCTTTCCTAGGAAATGTATGGTGTCCAGCTCCAGGTCAATGCTCTTATAGAGTGCTTTTACCTCTCTGTTATTCATATTAAGTCTTTGGTTAAGACTTGCAAAGCTACAAACTGAGGACACATATATACAGACATAAGGAAAATTAAAAATAAGGTCTTTGTTATCTCTTGAGCAACAGTAGATTTTTTTAACTTGTGCTCTTACCATCTGAGTTAATAGAGCCTCCAACAAAACCAGATCTTTTAGATCTTGTACTGAGGCCTACATTACATAGGATGTGAGAAGAGGAGGTAGTTCTGAAAACATCTATAGGACTATAATTGTTTTGGATCACCTGCCTTTCATTTGATACTCTTTCATAATTTATTCAAGCAAGTTTAGTCACTACCCAGTAAATGACAGATGCTTTGAAATTCTCACGTTTAACCTACAAAAAGCTAGAAACGTGACTAGCCATAGTTTCACAAGGAGCTCTGTTGTATTCCACTGAAGCTACTCAAATGTGTAAAGATTAACAGAATTAGAGATTGAAACAGAATTTCTTTTGGACCTTCATAAGTTCGTTTAATATTAAGGGGACAAAGGAAGTGTTGTGTGTTTAAAAGTGTGTGTAGTTCTGCTGCTTGCTGCATCTTTTGTATCAACAATGGAATTACTTTAGTGTTTAGCTTTTACTCATTTATCTGTTTACTTCTGTGTCCTGTTTAGCAGTGAAGATGAATAGAATCTTTAAACTGCAACCAATGAACAAATGTGTGCTTATTTACAAGGTGGTTCTTGCTTCTTGGCCAAATAATGCACCAGGAAGAGGAGACTGTTCAAAAGAAGGTCATGGGAATTCAGATAAACTAGCTGTCTGGCCTTATGTCTTCTCAGCTTGCAGTGCTGACTGCCTCTTTTCCCTTCTCTCTCTCTCTTTCTCTGGAAGTGGTTCCTCTCGCCTTTAAGAGAAACAGTTAATCGTGGAGTAATAATCTTCATGGGTGTCTTATATAAGGATACTAACAGTAGTGACCAGAAGCCCCATGTCTTGATAAGAACAAAGCCACAGGGCAGTATTTTGAACTGAATTTTCATACAGAAAGAAATATTAGAAAATCTGATTTGTTTAGTAGGTTTGATGGAATAGCCAGGCATTGAAAGGCTTACACTGGAATGTGTACTGAAATTCAGTGTTTTCAGTAGGAATGTTTGTTACAGTCCTCATAATTTTATTTGAAGGAAGCAGCAGAAAGCAAGAAAGAGTTTGTGCTTCAATGAGTTTGCAGTCAAAATACAAGACACAAGAAATGGTAGCAAGAGAGAGAGAGACAGAAGATGCAATATGACATGATTACATGGGTGATAACAGAGCTAAGTACCTACTGTAGTTTTCCTACTAACTACTATAGCCACTCACCCATTTTCTTTATTTTCTTTATTTTCTTGTTAAGTCACTTAAAAACAGACAAGAAAATATTATACTCATCTGCTACAGTACCCTGTGTACAACACACTGCCATCACAGTCATCATCAAAATATATGTCAATATATTTAGAAATAAAGAGACAACATCACTACACACGCAGAGTATTCATATATAAATGTCGGTGCATTATTCAGCATGAACCACTAGATCCTTGATAGGAAAGATATTGCAAATATAATAAGCAAGTTTCACCTATTTGCAAAACTGGTAAATGTTTCAAAATTAAAATCTCTTCTACTTGTGTGCAGAAATTATTATCAACATATCTGAAAGGCTTATCCAGTAATGTGTCAGATGCCAAGTGATTTTGCACTGTATCTCCTCTGTATGTGTGTTGCAATGCTGGGAAGACTGCTTATTTTTACATCTGTTAACTTGAAGTCAATTGACATGGTAACTTTTCAGTGTAATTTGGTGGTTTCAGAAAAAAATACGCAGTATCTCTAATTTGGGGTAGAGAGAGATATTACCAAATGATTTTTTTTCTCTGATTTAATTCACTGCATCATAGATCCTAGTTGCTGTTCATGATGATAATGATGAAGACTAGAATACCACATCTCAAAAATGCCAAGAAAAAGAAAGACTCACTATGGTAATTTGTTTCATCCATTGTTAAAAAGCGAGCCTTCTGTGTTAGGAACCTTCATTGTCAATAACAGAGGCAATGAATTGTAGAGTTTAGTCTTGAAAATACAAATGCATTATATCCAGAAAATAGTTATAATCCAAAATATGACCAAATAGATTGTAAAAAATAGTCTCTCTCTTTTTCTTAAAAAAAAATCACAATTTATTGAGTATCTAGATATATTTGTACCATAATGGAACAGCTTGCACTACTCATTAGATTTAGTGAACACTCCATAAATGCACTTCATATGTTGGAAAGAGTTCTAGAAGTTCACTTTGTTCTTGTTACATAATAAAACTCTAAACTGAATTTTTAGTAAGCTTGTTATTATCTTCTTCTAGAAAGTCTAAATTACTTATAAAAATGAGACTAGGATTTTTACACCATTGAGGCAGTCTCAAAATATTAGCCCTGTACTACAGGGTTTTTATGTGTATATTTATAAGTGGACCATTAAGTTTTTTATATCTCAATATCATAAATTGAATCAGTACTCTGGTAACTAGGAGAAATGCCCTTGTACTGGATATGGTTGCCACCCTTGTCTTTAACTGTATTAATCACACCACATCAGAAATTCTATGTGAAATTTTATGTGAAAGAGCTATAACAAATTGTATTAGAGCAGCCTGTAGATCATAGCTTGAATCTTGGAAGTTAATGGAAAAGGGTTAGCACTCCATTAGAATACATGTGCGCTCAAACAAAAACTAGTCTCATCTCTTCAAAATATAATTTAAAGCAAAAGTTAATAGGGGCGGCATTTTCCCCCCTCAAAAATAATTGCATAGCTATTCCCACTCCTTGTGAGCATTTAAATTACTATATTCTAATGATTAAAATTAGAATTACCATAAGTTATACAAGACCTTGAGGATGTTTTCTTGAAGCCTACATTAACTATACAATATGGATATGAACTCATGTTTTCATAGGAATCTGTAATATTGACAGGCTATGGACATGAAGACCAAGTGAAAGGTATCTCTCTGAGAAATTAAGATATAGTGTAGGAGAAATAAATAGGTAGTGGTGACTATAAAAATGGATTTTACACTTTCAAATGATTCATATATGCAGTTTCATTTGTATATCTCTTCTTCCAGATTAGATTTTTAAGAAGTCTTGCATCAATTGAGTAGAAGGATGTCATAATAGCAAAAAACTTTTCTAAATGAATGTAGGGACATGTTTATCCTTACATGTGCAGGTGACAGATTCATGTTCATATGGGCAGATGCAGGTGTCTTACAGAAATAATGATCACTGACATGTAGCAGCTGCAAAGAAAACATATATCACCTTTGCCTATTTTAAGAGTATTACATCTAGATATTGTAGCTTTATTCATGTATCACTGATGAAGTAGAGATTTATGGAGTTCATAACTGAAATTAGCTAGTTTCTTTTCCTATCTGCAGGTAGGTTAAGTTGTTGCTTGGGGTTTTTAGTTTTTTGGGAGTTCCCCCCTCAGATTTATTCTTCACTTTTTCCCAAATTTATAGATGTATATTTTTATATATTATATATTTATATAATATTTCTATTATTATATTTATATATGCATTCAGGTATCAACAATCCGTAAAAAGCTGACTGTGAGCATTAAGATCTGCTGAGTACAGATTTTTTTCTTGAAGGAATAACCCTGTGCACCAGTACAGGTTGGGGGCCACCCTTCTGGAAAGCAGCTCTGCAGAGAAAGACCTGGTTGTCCTGGTGGACAACAACCTGCTCCTGGAGAGGGCCTAGTAGAGGGCAAGAAAGATGATTAGGGACTGGAGCATCTCTCTTATGAGGAAAGGCTGACAGAGATGAGCCTGTTCGTCCTCAAGAAGAGACAACTTAGAGGCGTCCTCATCAAGTGCAAAAGTACTTGAAGGGAGGGTTTCAAGACGATGGACCCAGGCTCTTCTCAGTGGAGCCAGAAAATATGACAAGAGGCAATGGGAAGAAATGGATTGTGAAGTCTCTCTCACTGGAGTTGTTCAAGAACAGTCTGGATACAATCCTGTGCAATGTTTTCTGTGATGACCCTGCTTAAGCGGGGAGGTTGGGCTGGATGACCCACCGCTGTGCCTTACGACCCGACCCATTCTGTGATTCCATGATTCAGTTTTTAATCCATTTCCACATGAACATCTACCCTCCCCTGTTCCAGTTTATCCTGCTTTGAACTTACTCTCTCTTAAAACCATAGGGGAAAATTCTGTCAGACTGAACTTTACATCTGTAGAATCCTGATGATTGCAAGGAGTATAATTTTATCATAAATCATACAGGTTAAGCCATTATATTTTACTACAATGTGTCATGAAAAATTATTTTGACAATAGTTGATATTGAAAGGGTCATTTGCTTTTTTGGTCCTTTAGCCTGCATCTAGTCTATATGTAGATACTGAAATATAGAGCTCCTCCCCAGAAAAAAAAAAAATTGATCTGACCCAATTTATCACTTTACTCAAGTTACTGAGAATTCTATTTATGTCATTTTAAATTTCACCTTTACATCCAGGATGCTAGGGTTAAACTAAAAGAGAAAACTACAAGTGTTTTTTCTTGATTCTATTCAGTTTCTTCTAGTCATTAAAATTCCGTCTTCCTCTATTCATTAAAATTACATCTATAACACATGCCCTTGTTATTCACATCTTCTAATATTATTCACAACACCCACCCAATTACCCATACTTAGCAAATCTAAATGAAATCAATATCTATCAAATGGAATCATGCTCTTCCTGCACTTTATTTCTCAGTCTTAATCAAATTTCTTTTATTCCTCCTGTAAGAGCAACATTATTATGCACTTTCAGTACCGTTATTAACAATAGTTCTGAACCTACAGAAATTTCTTCCTACATGTGCATTCTAAAAATGTTCTTAGTAAGTTCAGATTATTCAAGTGTCACCTAAACCCACTTCTTCATACTAAAGCAGATAGCTGATGTCCCATGGATGTACACTGGTGAACCTCTATCTATAGACCTGATCGATCCTGTTTCTATCCTTTTTGCAGAAATTTATTTTGTGTGAATGAGCACTCCTACTGTGCTTGCAAGAATCATCAGGAAAAAGATCCTTTTATGCTCTCTGCTGTGTTACTATGCCAGGTGATTTCAAAAGAAAGAGGGTGAAAGAATCAGTGCCCTAACCCTGCATAACACAGCAGGACCTCTGCTGTGTTTTATGCTCAGTAGCATACCTTCTAATCTAGCCAACCTGCATCAGCAAGATGGTTTTATTGCCAGAGAAATGTCTGGAACCACTTGCTTTGCGTTCTCTCACCACACCATCCAAATGGACACATCTGTTAAGAGCAGGATTTCCCCCAATAACTGTTGTAATTAATCTTATGCTTCATTTATCTGCCTAAAATTCCCATTTACCAATTTGGCATTTTTTAATAACAAAAATATTCAGAAATATTATCTTCCTCTCTTATTTTTATTAGCCTCTCTTAACTGATACTTCACTTCCTACAAAACAGAAAATAGGAACATACTGTTTCAAAGTAGGTGATGGTTACATGGTAACAGCTGATCACCAAAAAACTCTCAAAAGATCTTGCTGTGGAAAGGGAACAAAAATGTGCATAAATGTGAAAAGAGAAGAGGAACTTATATATTCACTTCTGATACATTTCCACACACAGCACTCATTTAAATGAGATAAATTTCCTTCTTACTCCTGCCTATAAAGCAATATATAAAGGTGAGTACTTCATTTATAGAAAGCTAATTTTTACTGTCTTTGTTTTATTTTGTGGGATTTTTTTTTTTCATATGTGATATACAGAATGGGTAGAATGATAAAGTAGATGGAATAGACTTGACTGTTAAGGTTCTTACTTCAGCAAAGCAATTGAGGCTATGTTTACTCTTTACTTTCACAGCAGAAAAAATCATATGGACAGTAAGAATTAAGCTTTCTAAGGCAAAGAGTACCTTATTGCTGCTTTCATACATGTATAACTGACAAACAAATTGGGCTCAGGAGACTGAAGTTATGCTCTCGGATGGCTTTATTTTAGGACGTACTAATGACTCATCTGTTCATTATTGAACAGCTATCTCAAGAAACTTGGGTTCCTGACTGTATCCGTTTGCAGCTGCAAGAATATTTTTTTGCTTGGCTCTAGGATCTCAAGAAAATTCAGACTGAGAGGGAGGTCTGTTGGGGAGGTCTGCAGTCTCAGAGTAGGCTCAGCCATGGCATCAGACCAGGCTGCTCAGTACTTTGCACAGTCAGGATGTTGAACCACCCACTTTCAGAGATAACCAGCCTTCCTTGGCCTTTCCCTATGGATAGGCTGCCTTTGTTGGGAAAAGATTTCTCCTTACCTCCAGCCTGAACTTCTTTTGTTTCAGTTTGTGGTACTGCGTCTTGTCTTCCCTTCACACACAACTGTGAAGAACCCAGCTTGCCTGCTCCACGCCCAACCACCTGTGCTGGGGATGCTGTTTGATCTCTCAAACAGTCTCTTATCATGGCTGAGCCAGCCACAGCCCCACAGCTACACTGAACAGTCCAGGGCACCCAGACCCACTTTTTCAGTAGCTTCTGCTCAACAGAGTCGTATTTGTTGTCATTCTTCCTCTATTGAATGCCTGAAACTGGAAATTTGTGATTTCTCCAAATGGACTTGAACGTGGTAAGGGATGTCAATGACAAAAAGAAAGGTTTATGTAAGTAGGTCACAAGATGACAAAATTATTAGGCAGATTTTCCAAGATTAGGGAAAAGGAGGTTGTTCTGATAAATAAGGTCAGGAACCCATTTACCCACAGGTAAATGGACATGGAAGAAGCTGAGTTGCAAAATGTCTTCTGTGCTTCATTCTTCAGTCTAGGAAGACTGGTCTTCAAGAATGACAAGCTCACACACATTTGCATACATTCTTCATGCTTACATACATTTACTTTCAAAGTACATAAGCATACAAGACATTATAAAACTGAAAAGCACCAGTGCTCTGAATGCTTGATGTTGTTGTAAAAATATTTCATATTGTAAATGTATTGTAAAGTGACAATGCTTACGTAAATCAAACTATGTTTCTCTATCTTGCATACACAGCACAATAAAACAACCATCTAAATTATTTTTTTTTCTCCAGAAAGTATCTAGCTGAGATTTGGATAGAAAACATTTTTAAATCCTTTTCTTTCCAGATGAAAATATTAGCTACCAGAGCAGAGGGGTATGAAGGCTTGGTGAAGGGAGGGTTCAGGAGCCTTTTATAACATTATGTTTGTCTTTAGATGTTAAAAAATATTCTACAGATGCAACAGGAGGGACTGCATGCAGAAATGGTCTTCTCTGGCAGTTCCAGGCCTGTCAAGAACACCTGCCCAACAGCCTTAACTAGGAGTTTTACTTGTTGCTGAACAAGTAAACGATGCTGTCTAAAAGATGCAGATGCGTCTGTAGGTGTGTCAGAGAGAGAAATGCATCCATAACAGAAGTTTCCCAATGGAGTCTCAAGGGAAGTAGAAGAACAAAGTTACAGTTTATAGCAATTAACAATGTATGCATCCTACTACATGCCTCTCTTTAATAGCATGCTAGAGATACTCTTTTTCCTGTTAGTATGGAAGGAAATTACATGTAAAAATAAGGAGTTCATTAACATGCAACATCTTAACTAAACAGGGCTTTAAAATCACAGACAAGATTTCCCATCTATTTGCTGTTGAAACTGGTTGAAAAATACAGATAAAATGTGATTAAACTATTACAGCTGTTGAGAAGTACTTTACAGAACAGTAGAAATGAAGCTAAAATTTACTGCCTATAGGCAAAAAATGTAAATACTACACGTTAATATAATTACTTAACATACTCTTGTAATAGATCAGTTTCAATGGATATTGGAATTGTCCACTTCTTTATTTTTATTGCCAATGAAGTATTAATTTGTATAGGTTATGTTCTGGCAGAGGAAAAAAATTTAAAATTTAACAACAAAGGAAATATGATCTGATGATCCGACTTTCTAGTATAGACTAAAAATATCTATCATTCTAAATTGTTTTATATTAAAGGAATTAAAATTATTCCTCTAATTAGAATCCTGAACATTTACTTGAACACACAAGTAAGGAGCTTTTTTTTTACTTTCACTAGAGCTGTTGGGAGTTCTTTTAAATGTCAAGAATTTGGGTGTTTTTATCTCCTATAAATTGCATTAGAACTGAATTATTTATATATATATCCATATATATATATATGTATAATACATTTATTCCATTTCCTTGATTTTTCCTGTATTAGAGCAATGATGCAAGATTTAGCAGATGCAAGAGTAAATGACTGTTAGCCATAACTTCTGATTAGTATTGCAGTTTTCACATGGAGCATTTGCTCATCCTTGCGATATTATGCTTGCTAAAATACATCACCATTAAAAGACCCCAAACCCTACCCTCTTGATCTGAGACAATTACTGTAGCATACTAAATATTAAAATTATTTGGATGAATGTAGCACTTGTTTTTGGAGTTAGGTTCCTTTGTTAATTTTTTTTTTCCCCCCACAGCAAGAGGCCTGCCACTGTACTGGAATGCAAGAACTAATTGAAAAACAAAACCTATATTTGTTTGAGCTAAATGGAGTCTGTTTCTGTCCCTCTCCCCCTCTTTCTCTGTGCCAGTTAAAATGCAAATACACAAATAACAAGCACTTTCACCCACACAACATAGATAAAGAATAATGCCACTTGCATTCTTAAGTTTTGTGCTTCTTGAAAGGTTGCCAATTGTTGTCCCTTATTCTCTTACAAATAAAACTAAAGGACATGTTCTATTTGTTGATGTTACTTTAATTATTTTTATTTGTACTAATACTCCTACTCACCCCTTAACTATTAGATTTCCACTGTTGTTGTCTCATGGCAACTTCAATAAATGGACATCTGTTAATGATTACTCAAAAAAATAAAGCATTTCTGCAACAACGAGTCTATAGGGTAATAACTAGTAACTAGTTAAAGAACAATTCTTCATTTAGGCAAAGAAAGAGAGGGAAGGCTATACCAAAACCATTTAAATGGTAATGCTCCAAAGAGGTATGGACATGATTCTGACCTTGCTTACACTGAAGTTGATGAGGCTGTTAGACATGCTGTTTTTATCTGTCTTTTGCAATTTCAGCCAACAAAAGCTAGTTCATTCAGATCACTAGTGATGCCTGAGGTGGCCACCTAAAACACAGAGACTGGACAAGAATAAGGGAATAAAAGTAGATATATATTTGAAGGGCCCTCAAAGGTACACCCTGGGCAGGCCAGAGGCTCCGCCCAAGATGGACCCCGAGCCACGGGTTCTTCACACTTTTGTAAATTTGGTTCATTTGCATATCAGGGTTAATTCTCCAATTATAACCTCAGTTCATGATGTAATTACCCCAAGTTTGCCCCCCATTTAGAGGCTTTTAGTTTACACGTTTTGGGCCTGGTGTCCTTGAGGTGGAAACCTAGAAAGGTTTCTTATGTCTAACCAGCATGAGAGAACAACAGCTAACAGGCCACAAGAAACTTCAGAATTACACACTAGGCAGTACAGGATTTTTAAAATATAAAAGTTAAAACTTAAGGCATCACTAGGACACAGAGAACTTAAAAGTCTCTTATTAAATATGTGCGTGGTCCACTGGGCTTTGCTCAGTAAAGCCCTTTATAGCCCCTGTAGCTACTGCTTGTACTAAACCCCATTTTTAACAGACAGTGAACTCCAGTAGTCAAACTCCAAGTCAAGTGTTGAAGAAATTACCCTACCACTTTGTAGCCATTTTAGCAGTTAATTTATCTTTCTATGGAGGCTCTGAGTCAGATTCAGATCCTGCATGCTAAAGTATCTTTTAAATGGATGTTGTATTATATTTGCTTTCAAGGAGATGTATCCATATGGGCTCCTCTGCTATTTTGCAATAAATGGGTACCAAATCACTACCTTAACCTGCAGCAAACAGAAAAGGTCCATTTTTTTCCTGAGCAAAGAATCAACAGGTTCTGAGCAGTCCTGGAAGGATGAAACCTATCTTTAAACTAAAAGCTTTTACCATGAGAACAGTGATGGAAGACATCAAAATAAGGAGTTGTCATGGCAACTGGCATGCTGAGGATAAGTATGTTGATAACAAATTACAAACAGATACAAAAAAAATGAAGGAATAAATTGGATTGCTAATTAGGAATTCAGTCATACAGTTGCACATTTTGAAGGGTGTGAAGTATTTCCCCAGCGAACATCAACTATTTGGCTGGTGCACACTGACAGAGGTGTTACTGCCTGTTTCCTCCCCAAAAGGCATAGAGGGAATATTATATTGTGTTCTGAATTGCATTTAGTCAGGCACCTGTCTCTGACATTAAAAAGCAAAGCTCTTTGCTTTCCTTTCCTGTTTCTTCATGAGACATAGGGAACTCTGGGCAGCAAACCTAAAGGTCATACCTTCACATCCAGGGCCCTGAGGAGCATGAATAGAACAGTTCTGTCACCCAATAATCTATTATTTATTTATCTTTTTCTCACATCTTCCTATAAGACATTATTTCTTCTTCAACTATTATTTTTATTAGTGCCAGTGTTCCAGGTGTTTGTCAAGAATTTCCATAGCCTTTTTTTGCATATGACATTGAAATACATAGTCTGTGCATTACAAAGGAGCTTACTAAAGTTGCAGAGCTAATAAAAGAAAAGTAGAAAACACCAGAATTAAAATGGTAATACCACATCTGCCCTCTCTGCAGTGCAAATCTGGTTTTCCTCACTTAGCCACCACTTTTGGAGTGATGTGGCTAAGGAATGTGGCTAAGACTACACTGTGAGGGAGGCACAACAAAATTTTATAGATATAGTCCTGTTTTAAGCCTAGCAGCACACAGCTGCTTATCTACCTATTGTTCTGTAATAGAGTTGCACAGGAGTTTTGCTGGTTCATCCTTGTACTTGATAGAAAGAAAACAGCAAAGGAATAAATATTTAAAGTATAAAATTTGAAAGAAAAATAATAGAAACTTGGTATTAGAGGAACATCAGTCAGTTATCTTAACTGTTGGGCAAGGCTTCTCTGTGGACTGTGTAGATTTTAGTACCAGTCTTCTCTTTTCTGATATGTCCAGAAGCCTATTTTCTAACAATGATGATTATGTTTGAGCCTGTAGTCACAGAAGACAATAAGAATTATATACAGGTCTTGAAGTTTATGTCTTTCACTTCTTTTAGTCATAATAAATAATTCTTAAGAAAATGGAATAGGACTATCATATTAAATCTCACCAAACAAAACTTACTTTGGAAGTTTCTGCTAGAAGGTGTTCCATTACCTATAAGTATTTCCTCATCTTCAGTCCTGTATTAATTAAAGGCTTTTTTAGCTTTCCTTAGTCTCATCAGACTTTTCTTTTTCATAAAATCATAGGATATCCTGAGTTGGATCAAGTCCCACTCCTGGCCCTGCACAGGACATCACACCAACATCACACCTTGTGCCAGAGAGCATTGTACAAATGCTCCGTTGAATGCTGTCAGGCTGGTGCTGTGACCACTTCTCTGGGAAGCCTGTTCCAGTTCCCAACCACTCTCTCGGGGAAGAACCTTTTTCTAATATCAAAATTAAACTTCCCCTGACATAGCTTCATGTCATTTCCTCTCACTGGTCAGCAGAAATAAAAGATCAGTGTCTGCCTCGTCTCTTCCCCTCGTGAAGAAGTTGTAGACTGTGGTACGATCTCATTTCAAGTCTCCTCTTTCCTTCTCTGAATAGATCAAGTGATCTCAGCCACTACTCATATGACTTCCCCTCTAGGCATTTCACCATCTTTGTGGCCCGTCTTTGGATGTTCTCTAATAGCTTTTTGTCTTCCTTGTATGGAAGTGATCAAAATCATCCTCAGCACTCGAGGTGAGGCCACCCCAGTGCAGAGCAGAGTGGGACAATCCCCTCCCTTGCCAGGCTGGGCAACCCTGATGCCCCCCAGGACAGGGTTGGCCCTTTTGGCTGCCAGGGCACTGCTGACTCATGTTCAACTTGCCATCGACCAGGACTGCCAGCTCCCTCTCCACAGGGCTGTTCTCATTCCCCAGTCTGTCCATACATACAGAGTTCCCTGAGTCTGACACTTGTTCTTTGTTAAGCTTCATACAGTTGGCGATTGCCCGACCCTCTGATTTGTGAAGGTCTCTGTGGAGGGCCTCTCCTTCTTCATGGGAGTCAACAGCTCCTCCCAGTTTAATGTAATTGGCAAACTTACTTAGTATACCTTCAAGTCCTTCATCCAAGTTGTTTATAAAGATGTGGAGGAGCACTTTTTTATTTTATTTAATTTGTATTAAATCTATTTGCTTTCAGCTTAACCTGACTTTCACAGACAGTTGATCTGGGCTTTTTTTTGTGTTTAGCAGTATTAGGTATCATATATCAGAAGATATCAGCTTTGTCTTTTTATGTTCCCTTGTAACAGAAAACAACTTAGTGGGACAAGCTTTCTAGGACTTACTCATTGAAAAGTTGGCTTGATTTCTAATGTATAGTGCTCCTAACAGCCTTCCAGTCTTCCTTTTATAGTTAAGAATATCTGTTGGTAAAACTGTTTACAGCCACTATTAAAAATGCCCTAGGGTATATTACTGTGTCCCGCAGCTGTAGGGAGGAGGAGAGAAGATCCAGCAGGCAGGAATCGTGCAGCAAGATTGATTTATTTAATTATTTCACAAACTCTTTTATAGACTTCTTTCTTCATAGTCCAATTGGACAAAGGACCAGCCACCCCTTGGGGTGATTGGTTAAAATCCTAAAACATCCATTGTCAAAATATTTTCCTACTATACCATAAACAAGACTTTTCAAGGTTGCAGTGTTTCATCGTTTACAGAACTCTGCTACCTCTTCTGTGAGAAAAGTCTCTCACAGACTTAGAAAACAGCAAGAAAATCCTTGCTAGCAGCATTTTTGTATCCACAAGCCACCAGCTTCTTTCATATTGTATCCACAAACCCTCTTTTGTTATCTCAGTCCTCCTCATCCATCTTTAAACTTGAACCTTGAATCCTGTGTTCACTTTTGGAACCCTCACTACAAAAAAGACATCAAGGTGCTGGAGTGTGTCCAAAGAAAAGTACCAGAGCTAGTGAAGGGTTCTAGAGAATAAGTCTTATGAGGAGCAGCTGAGGGAGCTGGGTTCTTTCATCTGGAGAAAAGGAAGCACAGGGGACACCTTATTGCTTTCTATAACAACCTGAAAGAGAGTTGTAGTGAAGTGAGGGTTAGCCTCTTCTCCCAGCAGCAAGCTATAAGACAAGGGGAAATAGCCTCAAGTTCTGTCAAGGGAGATTTAGACTGGATATTAGGAAAAATTTCTTCATGGAAAGGTTGGTCAGGCATTGAAACAAGCTGTGCAGGAAAGTGTTAGAGTCACCATCCCTGAAGGTATTTATAAGACAGGTAGATATGGTATTTAGGGACATGATTTAATGGTAGTCTTAGCAATACTAGGTTAACCGTTCCAGTTGGACTCAATGATCTTAAGAATCTCTACACAAACTGTTCCAGTGCCTAACCACTCCCATTGTGAATATGTAATCTAAACCTAGGCTCTTTCTATTTAAAAATATTATGCTTTGTCCTAGCACTACAAGCTTTTGTAAAAAGTCCTTCTAAGGATTTCTTGTATGCTCCACTTAGGTACTGGAAGGCTCCTACAAGGTATGCCTGAAGGCTTTTCTGCTCTGGGCTGAACAGCCTGAAATGTTTTAGCCTGTCCTTATGAGTGAGGTGCTCCAGCCTTCTGCTTACCTTGGTGATCCTCCTCTGGACATCCCCCAATATGTCCATGTCCTTCTTGTGTTGGGGGCCACACAAGTGAATGATATACTCCAGGTGAGGTCTGACAAGAGAGGGTAGAATTGATTGTGTGTTTGTCACAGCCCACTGGCTTTCTTTGCTCTCTTCACCATAAACAGATCAAACCCAGACTGTCCCAGAAAGTTTATGGATTGTTTATGGATTGATGTGAGGAAAACAACAGTGGTGTCATGCACCCAGCAAACATAATATGTTTGCTGAGGAACTCATAAGTGCCTAGCTCTGTGAAGAGTTTCAAGCACCATGTCAACAACTTGCAGCAGTTTCATTAACTGCAGTCAAACTGAGTCTCAAATCACTGGCTTTTGGTGGCTAAATACCCATATATGAAGATTTGTCAGAGACTGGAATGACTGATGTCTCGAGACATTTTGGGATGCATGTGTGTGTATGAGAGGGACAGGCAAGGCCTTGCCCTGGCAAGACACTGAACTGCCATCCCCCTCCCCCAGCTGTAGAGCCTGTATCCCAACCCTGCAGTGCCAATCATTGGCACACAGGAGACAGGGCTCCACTCTTCCCTAGACCAGCTCCTGCATGGCCAAATGACCAGAAGTCCCACCTGGGGGGCAGGACCCCAAAAGCCAATGGATATTTAAAGCTGAATATGAGACCTGCACATCCTGAACCTACCTTCCTCTTAATCTGAGCACAGCTGGAAACAGGAGCTGGTGTGTTTTTCTGTATCTTGTCTTTCTGTCTTTCTTCTTCTTCTAATTCCCTCTTCTTGGAACATTTTGAGTAAAATTGCATGGGTTTAAAGTGACCTCTTGAGAACATCTGGTGGGTATTTCTCCTGTGTGTTTTACTGAAATTACTAGAACCATTGTAAACCCCTGGGTTTTTGGGCCTTACAAGCTTTTTCTCTCAAAGAGAAAATACAAGATGTGATTCCTTTTATAAATATGATACTTACTATCTAAAATGTAAGAGAAACACAACTCACTGCTTTTCCACTGTTCTTGTTACTGAACCCATGTATAGTGAGCCAGTAGCTTGCAGGGGTATTGTGTAGTAGAGATGGTCTTTTTCAACTGTGGTCTAGATTTCCTCAGCTCTCTTTGTCTGCTGCACAGCAAAGATTTTGCTAGCAGTTATCAACATATTTTAGGAGATTTGCTGTGAGAAATTCAAGTCCAACTTTGATTTCAAATACACAGACACTTATGATCTTATGAACAGCTAGTGATTCCAAAATGATGTAGAGAGCTAGTCCTGCTGAGGACTTTGTGAAGATGATCAACCATAGGCATGCAGCAACCTACCCACATTAGCCTTAAAAATAAACAAATAGATCACTGTCAAAACTAATGAGGAAATAAATCACTTTTTTGTCAGTTTCTATAAAAGCAGGACAGTTTGCGGTCTTTCTTCCCCCACTCTCTCTGTTGTTTTCCAGAAAAAAGAAGGAAACATATGGTGATCATTGCAGAAAACAAATGTGTAGAGAATAATTTTGATACAATCTCGGGTGCAATTTAATTATCCATGCAGAAGAACTATGTTCTTTGGTTAAAATGTATGCTCTTAATTTCAAGGAGAACCAGGCCTGCATATTAACAGATTTAAAATTGTCTGTTTCCACAGGTTTCATTCTGGTCTTTATGTCAAGATTTCTCTGTCTCTTTTTAAGTACACGCATAAAGACTGGCCTCTCTTTATTGGAACACTTCAGAAATTTCTAGGGTGCTTGGAACGATGTACTTTTTAGCCAATAGTTCCTCATGGAAAGTACAGTTCTGTGGTTTTGCCTGAGGAAATTTAGTTACCCAACAATGTATTTATTACCCAAAATTGACACTTAGAGGTACATTGGTTTGTGGCAACTTGACTATAAACAATGTTAGGTCTTGACTCCATGTTCTGTAAGTTCTTACATATGTATACAGGGGAGGTGGGTTTGAGGGTGTCTGTGTGTGTGTGCATTTATATTTATGCATATTGGTTTTGCTGTATGGATACAAAGTAAAACACTTTCAGCTTCTTCTCAATCCACTTTATTGCACTAACAACATCTCAATATTAGGCAAACATGATAATGAATAAAGGGAAAACTTCCTAAGAAGAATTTGAAGTCATCCAGAATTGGGAAAGCGATATTAGGAACATTAAGTGATGTATGACATGAAGGTCTAGTTTAACTATATTATATAAACAAGGTTGTTTTCCAGATGCTTTCAGATTCTTTCCCCATAACCGCAGCAGAAATCAACAAGGCTGGGTCACTGATAAATCAGCACATTGGCTTGGTGCCAGCCACTCCATTAACACTGGGTAGGCTTCCTTTTTCCTTTATGGGACAATGAACTATTGCTAGCTTACTTTGTGCGTAGAGAAGCAGACCTTTGTTATCTGAGCAATTTCTTCTCTTGCTCTTTCCACCTTATCTTCTTAAAGGATGTATATTTATTTTAACTGCAACAATCTCTTCTTTGTACTGATGCAAAATATACACTATTTGAAATCTTAGCAATTATTTAAGTTCAAATATGAAATATTATCCAAGATGTTTGCTGTATGTGAATTTTGATAAGTTTTTGTCCTGTGGCACTAAATAAAACGTTAAACCAATACAGTTGATTGACCTTGAGACACAGTGTAGTTGATTTGGGTATTTCAGTGCCCCTATGGCAGAATTTTAAAAGTTGATAGTTGGACACATAGTTGTACACAGTTACACTTAATTTTATGTTTTTACAGATCTCAAAATATTTCTGATTTTTGTGCAACAATAACAAACTTATATGCCAATGTCTCATGAATTTTGACCTCTCTCCTGCTTTGATGTGTTAATTAATCCTCCTATTTTGATTATAACCACACTGCAAAGGAAACAATTCTACAGAAAAATAACAGATGGATTTCAGACTCCCGAATCCCTGTGACTACCCAGTAGAAGCTGAGTACCTAATTCATAATACTGCTTTGAGAAATCTTTCCAAACATCACCCAGAGTAAGCCATATGTTTTCAATTATAACAGCAGCGCAGGCTAAGTTTGTTCAGCCTTCTCATAGATATGGTTTTGAGATGAGGCTGCATTTCAAAGATGTGAAATCCTCAAACCTCTACATATAATGCATGCTATGGACCTTATAAAATTACCAGATACATTACAAGTGCAAAAAGTTTATTCTACTAGAACTAGGGAAGAAGGAAAAGAGTAGGATCAGAAAGGCCCCAATTTCATGAAAATTCACACAGATTTAGTCTTTTTAGTGAAAATTACAGAAGAACTGCTGGTAAAATCTGCTTGACAAAACCAACTCTTATTGTTGAACATAATCCCATATGTTAATGGAATACCCCAGTGGTCAGTTGAGGTTGGGTGTCCCAGCTGTGTCCCCTCCTAGCTTCTTGAGCACCCCCAGCCTATTCATTGTGAGAAGCAGAAAAGACCTTAACATTGTGTAAGCACAGCTCAGCAGTAACTGAAGCATCAGTGTGATCATGAGTTTTGGTCACAAATCAATACATAACTCCACACAAGTAACTATAATGAAAATTAACTGTATCCCAGCAAAACTAATACAAAATGCCTAGAAGATCTGTGTTTCAAGGAAATAGAGGTCAGGAAACAAAAAATAACTTCTAACCATTTTTTTATAAACAACTGTTATTTTAATACCAGTCCATTTAGAAATATACAAGGAATTAAAATCATTGTTTTCTACAACTGTGGGTTTTATAATTGCAGCCATGTGATTTGGTTATAGCTTTGACAACTATTTCCACAGCTGAATTTGGCCACGGAAAGGAGTTGATTCTTCTCTAACTAGATGAAGCTGAAAAATGCAAAATACAGCTGGACATTTGCAATCCATCTTTGAGAAGTGTATTTTGGTTTATATTAATTATGTTACTCTCTTAAGATGTAATGGAGAGCTGTTCTGCTTAAGCATCAGTTTGGAGGGAGGCTGTAAGCTTTTTTATAAATTAATGAATCTAAGTTATGTTCTATGTAACTCAAAGGAATTCTGCAAGGGAAAGAAAATAACAAAATTAAAAAGCTTCTTAATGTTTGTCTGCTTTTTAAATTCTAAATTGAGTCAAACAACTAAATTCTAATTTTTTTTAGGAAGGGGAAGAGGAACACGAGGGAGAAGGAGGAGGAGAAGGAAGGATGTTGCATTAGTGGCATAAACTTAGGAACAAATTTCTGTACAATGAATTCCAAATTACATTTTAGCCTTTTTTGCCCCCTGGCCTAGAATAAAAAGGACATTCTTGGCTTCATTTTGGAACATTAGACCCAGAAGTATTATATTCATTGGTAAAGTATCTTACTTCCAATGTAACAGTGAATCTACGTATTTTAGGAAAGTACCCCAATATGAAATGATAAAACAGTCTCTTTTTCTCAACTATTCTTTTTTTTTGCTTGCTTCCTTGCTTCTTTCATCCCTTTCCTCTTTCCTTCCTCTTTTCTGAGAAAAGTAATATTAAAAAATAATTTGTCATTTGAAACTGAGTATTACAGAAGTTTGTAAAATCTGCTTTTCAAGTTCTCTAATGACACAAACTCCACCAAAATCTTGGAGAGCTTCTCCCATTTTGTCTCTAACATGAAAATACTGTTGAAGTTTTATTTCCATGCTACCATTCTGTTCTTACTGAAATTCATAATTTATTTTCTGTGATAAGAGATAATTTAAGGGAACATAGGTATGTGATTCTGTGTGTGTTAAACTAGGGGTTTCTTAAGCAAAACATAAAAAAAATAGTTTTACCTTCCAAGCTGTAACCTTAGAAGTATTATTATAAAGGAGTCTGAGTCTTCACAAAACTGTCACAGAATCACAGAATTAACTAGGTTGGAAAAGACCTTTTAGATCACCAAGTCCAACCTATGACCTAAAAGCAATCTTGCTAGTATCCAGACTATCAACAGATATTTAAGCCTAACAAATAACTTGTTTTATTCTATGGTGCAAGTTCATGTAGTCTTTTGGAAGAGGGTTCTCAGGGATAACTTTGTTGATTGCTGGCGAGATAAGCCCTTTTTGTATATTCTTAGTCATTCTTCAGACATACTGTTTCTCTTCCTTTAGAACCTCACCCACCCAAATCAAAAAGTGTTAAAAAATATCTTTAAAGTGTATCTCTGTGCACTGCTGTCTGCTAAGTAGTGGTGAATAGGTTACGAACTTTAGCTAAATTCATTCTTATTACTTCATATTTGTGTCTGCTTACTACTCAGTGTCATGGTTTAAGCCCGCCTGGAAATCAAAGCGCCATGCAACCTCTCACTCAAACACCCCCTTCTTTCCCCACTTCATCCTCTCACTCACACACCCCTTTCTTTCTCCACTTCACCCAGTGGAATGAGAAGGAGAATCAAAGTAAAATTTACAGGTTGAGATAAAAACAGTTTATTAATTTAAAATAAAGTAAAATACACTAGTAATTGTAAATGATAATAATAGTAATGATAATAATAAAGGAAAAACAAGTGATAAAAAATGCAATCGCTCATCACCCACTACTGATGCCAGAAGCCACTTCTCAAACCAGGATCTGCCCCTTCTGGATATCTGCCTCCAGTTTATATACTGGGCATGACATTCTGTGATATCATATATGTCCTTTCAGACAGTTTGAGTCACCTTCCCAGCTGTGCTCCCTGCCTCACTGGCAGAGCATGAGATGAGGAAAGTTCCTTCACTTAGGATAAACACAACTTAACAAAATAACCAAACACCATTCTCATTCCAAATCCAAAACACAGCACTGTAACAGCTCTGTGAAGAAATTAAGTCTATGCTAGCTGAAACCAGGACACTGAGTCACAGAAGAAAGCTAATGCCCGTCTACGAAATTTGAAAGAAGAAATGCATCATGACCAAACATTTTGATAGCTCAATTCCCTACAGAACAAGGGGGAGGGGAAAGAAAAAGAAACTGTCACAAGAATTCTCCACACAAAGCAAAGCTCAAGACAGAAGTCTCATTTGTGACTAACTCCAGGACACTGATTATGAAATTAAAAGATGATCTAGTCTTTTCAACGGTACAAAAATATGACATGTAAAGCAACAGAAACTTTGAGCCATTATTAGGTATTAGGTATGAGATATTAGTTTGTCACATTTCACATGTTGCTTTAGCAGATGTTCTGTACCTCTTCAGAGGCCACCAAAAAGACATAGGGTTAATGGCAATAATTAAATTCTAGGGTTAATGACATAATGATTAAATTCTAGTAATGTTTGTCTGCAGAGGCTGAAAGAAGAGAACCATACCTCAAGGTGATAAAATTCTCAAACTGGAAAGAAAAAAGTCCCACAATTGAATAAAACTCTGAGGTGTAAAAAGCTTCCCTAACTTTTCTGGTGAAAAAGTAGCACATGTCAGATTTGCTACACTTCCAAGATACTTCATGGTCCTAAAACATATTGGAAGTTCAATAAAAAATTAATATGGATGCTTTTCTCTCTGACTTGCATCCTGACAATGTCACGTAGTAATTGTGAGTATGGGGAATAAGTGACTCCTCTGAAGAACAAAATTATCTTAAAAAATTTACATTACAACTAGCTGCTAGAAAGTTCAGCACTTTAATGTGCTGCTCTGTACTGTGAATCTAATTCATCTTCACCTTTAAACCCTGCAAGTATCAAAATTTAGTCTCATATATTCTTCTGGTACAAATCCTTATAGCTCTGCTCTATCTAAGACTCTTGGTCAATTTACAATATCGGCTTCAGAAACACGTTCTGAAGGTTGGTGTAACTCCTGTAAGCCTCATTTTACCTTTATGAGATGATTTTCTAATGATGCTGAAACTGTGCTCCACTAACCTCAAACAAGTCTTGCACCAAAAACTCAGAAGCACAGGGGAGACACAATAAAAAGGCATCTAAAGAAAAATCTGAACAATTGACCACAGTTCATCAAAATTATGCGTACTTCTTCCCAGAAAGTGGATGGTATATGAAAAGTAATTTTTTAGAAATAAAATGGGAGAAACAACAAAGAGATCTTCAGAACTTTGATAAGAAATAAATGTGTTAAACCTTATGTCTATAATCAAATATATGTGTGTGCACAATCACACACACATACACTCTTAAATAAATACATAAATAAATAAACCTATGTGATGTACTGCGTTTTAATTATGTCATGTCTTGAAAGAACATGACTGCTAATACTTGCTTGATGTGTCCTGTCTGTTGGTGGGATCTAAACCAGACAATGCAGATTCTTAAATGCCAAATGCCTTTAAAAGGCTCTCTTATTCCCACTCACAGGGTTATTTTTAAATCTGAATGAGTGTATTTTATGTTTTTCCGTGTTCCTGAAGAGGAAATCACTTTTTAATGTACTTTGCCTCTCCAAACAGCATATATAGTTTAAAAAATCAACTTGTTATGTTAGCAATGTATACAGAATGTATGCAGACTATATAGAGCAAGAAATATCAAGGTATCATTTGTGGGGAACTGTATAAAGATATAAATAAATACAATATAAAAATATAAATAAGATACATATGCATTTTCCCTAAGACTTTCTTTGCTTGTTCTTTGAAAATTCTGTCATTTCCTTTTGCGAATCCATGCTTGCTATTTTTAATCAAATTATAGTTTTATATCTGTCCCACATGTCTTGGCTGACTAGCATTTCCAGCAGTTTTAGCCTTTACTGAATTTAATTTTATGGCTTTGTCGATTAAGGTATCACCCATAGATCCTTTCTCAAACATGGTGTAATATTGGCTTCTTGTCTCATGCCTCCTCTGCTTTCAATTAGCTATCCTATACAAGCAGAAGATTGAATTAATGCTTTAAAAAGATGAAGGTAAAAATCCAGTACTATTGATATAGCCTATTCTTGGAATGTTTTAGTGATCTGATAGACTATGTAGCTGCTGGAAGAAACCCTAGCTGTCTCTCATGTCAGGTTGCCTGTCAGACATCAAAAAGTGTCATTTTGGGGCATAATTCTGTGAGTTTTGCTTTCATCTATCTATCTATGCCATGAATTTAAGATATCCAAGCTTTGTAAGAGGTGACATTTGACAGTGTGCAATTGTTGCAGGTTATGTGCGAATGCACAGAAACTACAAAGAAAGCACACCAATGGCGATCGTCTTGGCTATTTTGCCAAATGCCTTGGCATTTTTGAAAGACCTATGTTATGCAGCTTTTTCAGAGACTTTAATTTGTTTTTTACTCTTTGTTAATGTGTTTATTTTGGGTGCTGTTAATATTTTGGGGTTTTTTATGTAAAGTATGAAATTATACAGTTTGTACACATTTCTGTACATTTGTTGTTTTCAAATGTGTGGAGGAGATGTTTGCTACTTTCTGAAACTCTCCTGGAGAAGTAAAAACAGATTTCACATTTTAAAACCTATACAAAAAAACAAACAAGAAAGCAATGAACAAGGGAAAAGCTAGCAATTGTTATTCTTCTTCATAAAGTGTTTTCAAAATGATCAGAATGCAACTCATAAGAAGAAATCTACTTGGTTTTGCAAACAACCTGCAATTTTTCTAGAGTATGACATACTTTGTTTAGTTTTGAAAAACCTTGACTCATACTTCAGGGAAGGTTTCTAAACTTTAACAGTGTTAATTGTCCCATCAACCATGGCAAAATGAAGAATCATAAAAATTCTGTCTTACTGGAACTGAATTGTCACTCAAGTTCCTTAACATATTAGCATTATTTAAAAATACGTTTAGCTATCAAAACACAGATTTAATCCACTTGATCAGAACTTGGAATTTATATAAAGGCTTGTGTGAAATAAGAAGAATGCTGTATAATCTTATTATCAGTAAATAAATGTAAAATATGCTCTGGCTACAAAATGGGGTGGAAATATTTATTCTACATCATGAGGTTTTGCTCACAATGTACCACTAAAATAAAAAGAGAAAGAAACAAACAAAAAACCAAGTAGTTTTGAAGTCAGTATCTGCTTTAAATGAGAATTTGATAAAAGTGTCATGACATGTCAGTGTTCTCATTGGACAAAGTTAAATCTAATCAATGTTTTGGGTATTTCCCCCCTCCCATTCCACAATGGAATAATCTGGATAAACTGTGTAGTCCTCCTTTTCAATACAACACTGTTGTTTACTAAGAACATGTCTAATTTAGCATCGCGATATTGGTATTCTGGGTTCCGTTTTCTTTGCTTTTTTTAAATCAAAGTTTCTCAAGCTAGTATTTGTGGAAATTATTTTGGAAGTGTAGAATCATACGTATACTAGTGTCCTGGACAAACCTGAAGCAGTCATCTATTTCATTCTTATTCCCAATGTTAGTGTGTGTCTACACCTGGGAAACCACCCTTTTTTTTTTTTTTTTCTGAAAGCATTAAAACTGGATGTTAAACAAAGTTTTCCTTTAAATAAACCTTATATGGTTTTGGTTTTGGTTTTTTCCTTTTTGCTGTTGTTCTCTAGAGCCTCTTTTTAACATTACTGCTGACTTCTTTTCTTTTAGTACTTTAAACAAAAGAAAACAAAATATTCTCACTCAAACTTATTGAACTGTTTATTGCTTGCTTTGTTTTTCCCATCTTGTATGTTAACTAGAACTAGAATAGCTACACTCTAGAAAGCTACATATTCTACTGCTGTTGTTGTTGAAAACAAGAAACATAAGTGATGGCAAACTCCCCTAAATTTAAATATTCAAATATAGGATATGAAAAATCTAATATTTAGTTAAACTTCCCCTGGTTATCTGATGTAGCATAAATGAAAGTGATTAGGTTGGTGGTTTGCACTGAAAATTAGTTTTATCCAGGTGTAAGTGTACTGCAGGATTAACCAGATTACATAACATACTTCAGCCAAAAGTTGGCAGAATTTTACTGTATTTTCAATTCAGTGTTGTATTGTTAGGTAAATATGTAAATGACGTACTTTGGAATTCCTGTGAGATTGCACAGGATTCAATTATGATTCAACACTGAACTGTAATATCTTATTTGCTTCGAGGAGCAAAACATTTCATATGTGTATACTGTTGTTATGATTATTAAGCTGTTAAAGAATTAGTTGCTACAAATTCATATATACCTTTTATAGACCAAGGGAAACTTCAATGAAAAATACATGTGTCTCACAATTTTGCTTTTTTATTCCTCCTGAAATGCTTCTAAAATCCCTGTTGTGATATTAGTGTCTGAAACCTGACTTCATCTTGCCTGGAAGAGGTGAGAAAGAGGTCTCTTAGTTTGCAGAAATTTTGATTAGAGTTAGGTTCTAGAGCTAACAATCTGAAAAGAGTAGGTTTGGCAGCTTAAGGTTGTATCTAAGAAGTTTCCTCAATGTTTGGGGTTTTTTTCTGTCATGTATTCCCCTGGATAGCTCTTTTATTCCTCTTTGACATACTTCCATGGGTAGCTGCTGCATTATAGACCTTTTCTATGGTTGGAGAGTCTAAAAAACTTCTTCCTTTGCCCCATCAAAACTACTTTTAAGTAGCCTACAATGAATCTGTCAAAGCACCAGAAAGCAGTGCCCTGCCACCACCATTTCCAGAGAAACAGAGGTAGGTGAATATGAAGTTGAGTTCATTGCACAGAATTTTGTCTGTCATCACAAAAGAAGAGTAGTTCTCTAAACTAAATATAAATTACCAATTTACTCTAGGATGTTGGAATTACAATAGGAATGCTATTTGTGGACCACAGTTTTAAGAATGCTTAATATTTGTTACAGTGCATTTGATGGATGTTCGTTCTGCTTTTTCCTGAAATTATTGCCTAAAAGTTAAAATATCCGGAATTTAAAAAACTGAACAAGCTATAGATTCTCCAAAAACTCATTACTACCTGTAAAGTATTGTCAATGACTGTGTTTTGAAAGAATTTAATGGAACATGTAAACCTTACCTAAACCACATTCTTAAATGGAATTTCAGATTTTTCACCCTGCATTGTCTAAGATTGCTTATTCAAATGCATTTGGGGAGGAGGGGAAAAGAAAAGACTAACAAAATCCCAGATCACAGATGGGGTGTTTTTTATTCTTTATCTTTTGCATCCTTTTGTAGTGCATGATGCAGAGAAGAGATGACCATTTGAACCTCTTACAGGTCTGTAGAGTAGTTCCTTTCCAACTTTTTGTTAAAAGGAAATGACTAGTGTGATTTATGTTACATTTCACTGAAGTTCCTTAGCACTCGCCCCTGCCCTGCCTCTCATAAACCTGAGACGTACAGCCTCTGCATACACCTAAGTAGAGAAGCTTAGGCTGTCTCATATTTGGTACTAACTTTGAACAGACAGGCTCTCCATATATTTTTCTATCTGTTTGCACTTTACCAAAAAATTCGTCAATGTTTCAAACCTAACTTGTTAAAGGAAAGCTTTCCTATATCTGTTTTAAGCCATATAGAATTAGGAAAATTAAAATGTTAGCACTTTTTTTTTCCTTTCTTTTTGAGATAGATATTAAAACCCTGTCTAACTTGGATGTCTCAGTCACCAGAGGGAAATGAGGGAAACAGAATGATGTCACTGAAATGAAGGCATTGTCAGGTAGCCACTTGGCTGGTTTGTTGAAAGCAGCCTAAAAAGGTGAACTGTTTAAGACGTGTTATTCTTACCTTGGTGTCAGTGGTCAGCATGAGTCCTGAGCCTGAACTGGGATTATAAATGTTGCTTATGTTTATAGACATTTTTTTTGTCTCTAAAACATGGTCAATTTAATGATTTTTATTATAAAGTGCTGTAAATTTAATGGTTGATTCATCACTCTGAAGAAATATGTATTAACTTGTACAATAAATGATTCAGCTTCTTTCTTCCTGTTCTTTCAGTATGCTCCACATATCATTTATCCAAGACACCAGGGGACACCAGAGTTTAAATCCATCTCTTAAAATCAAATGTGGATGGGGAAACAATTCAAGCAAAAATGCTCCCTTCATTTTACTCATTTTTGTATGTTAAAAAAAAAAGGAAAAAAAAGCAACAATGGCACAATAAAAAGTTATCTCAAACTTTCCATCTAAATATAACTCAGTAGGTCATGTTAAGGAAGACCATATTGAGTCATAAAGAGATCCCTCAGATAAATTCAATGTCTGGCAATAGTTGGTTCCAAGGATAATCAAATGCCACCTCGCCTAAAATGGAATTGGAATGGATATACTAGTACTTTAGATCATCAGAAAAGAATAAATTACTGGCTCAGTGGCCACTGAAGAAACCAGGTGCTGAATTATACCCTCCTACATGTGTGACTTACTGTACAGTCATCTGTTTTGCAGAAAGTATTAGACAACCATAAAACCTAACAAACAAGCAAGCTAAAACATCTAAAACAAACAAGCAAACAAACAAAAGAAACCCCCACAAGAAACCCCTCTGGCAAGTATTTCTCACTGTTCAGTGCTAAATTATGAATTACCTATCTCCAGTCCAAAAGGCTGCATTTCAACAGTGAAAAAAATAGAATGAGATAAGGAAAACAGGGAATACCTGGAATTAGGCACCAGTTCTTAAGATGTTGAAAACCAATCAGCTGTAATCTGCACACAAATAAAACTAAAATGTTTGGACAAGATGCTAACAGTCACACATGTGGAAACAAACTTTTTTTTCTTTTATCTTTTTTTTTTTTTTAATGGAAGTTGATAGTAAAGGCTGAAACCAGGATGAAGTGCTGGAGCAACAACCACTGTTACAATTCCTCACATATGTAGCTATTACTCTAAATATTCTGAAAGAAATAGAAGGAACATTTGTATGGTTATTGGTCTTGTAACCAAGCTAGACTTTGGAAGGTCCTGAATTCAACAAATGCATTGCATAACCCTTGTTTTTCTTTGTAATTTGCCAATAAAGCTACAGAAATAGAAAAGGCATATGGTGCTCATGGGAAAAAAATTGTAGGAAATTCTGTACAGTCGTCTGCTATAAGTATTTCATCAGGGCTGTTCCTCATGCAATTCACTCTCTTCTGACAGAAATTGTATTATATTATGGAAGAGAAAAACTCAACAGGATAAGAAGTTAGAATGACAGGCAAACTTGGAACCTCACAATGGCTCCTAGATTAATTTTAATCAGATTTCTTCCACTTCCTATCAACTTTCAGCCTTTCAAATGCTGTATGGGTTTTGGAAGTCAAACGTTATTTCTAGATCCTTTATTTCCATTGATACTGAAAATTTCTAATCGAAATTATGACAGGAAATACGTTTAATGCAGAAGAGTCCAATTTCATCTCAGGATTGTATTGGCTGTGCAAATATAACAGTACTTTCTGAGTTGAAAGTGCGTACCTCCAGAAGTTTTACATTTGCTAAACAGCTAAGTCATATGGGAATTTGACAAACTAAATCTGACTCAGTTTTATGCAAACACTGAGACAGTGTTTGGTCTAAACTTAATGAGAAGTTTTTCAGAGCATCCAAAAGCAGAAATTTAACTCCCAAACTCCTGCTCAAACATCTTCTCTTCTTAACTGTTAAAAATATGCGTTAGTAATAATAATAATAATAATAATATATATATATATATAAAAGTATTAGCAGCTGTAAAGAGCTCAGTTCTCTATCAGCATTTGATCTAACACAGTTTAATTACACCTTAATTGCAAAGAGCACGTAAAGTCCAAAGAGATTTTACAGATCTTGTCCATATGCCAGGCACTTTATTCACTCTCTCACAATGCCAGGAAGAATGCTTTTGTGAAGACAGAGTAAAAGCCAGCTTTTATAACCTGCACTTCAGAGAAATAAATGGTGTATCTTGCTCCTTTGCCTCTGAAACCACTATTGCATGCCACTGCGACAAGATATTGGATTCAATGAACCACAGATCTGGTTTGCTATGCCTATTTCTATGTGATTTATTATAGCATTTAAGTTTAGAAGAACCTTTTGCCCCATGAACACTGGCCTCAGCAGTACTGCAGTTACTTGAAGGTCAAAGGAGACGTCATGCAACAGACTCCACCATTCCCTAAGAGTCTGTAAAGTACAGAAATGCGTGAGTAGTATCTAAGTCATCCTACCCAACCTAGATTTCATAGGCTTCATCCCTAGAAAATATGATGTCTCTTCTATTTAGTGAAAAAAACCACACTAGAAAATTCACAATTTGTTAATCAAAAAAGAAAATCTGAAATTTGCTAAATTATGTTGCTAAATTTCCATAGTCCTTCAACAGGCTACAAATCAATTTACTTGTCCACAAAACACATTCAATATGGCCAATTGCACCATCCTCATGCATTTACAACCTTAATTAATTGCTTGTGTTCTGTCTGTCTTATAATGAAAGCCGTTTCTAGTGTGTCTGATTACTTCTTTAATCCCCAAAGGACTAATGAAAATCGCCTCCTCTTTTTCAAATCTACTGTCAGACCTAGATGTAATGCAAAATGAAAGAAACCCTAAGAAGTCTGTTATAATTCACATTTCTTCCATAAGACATGAAGAATTAGGAGATACGTGGGACAGAAATGTTTGTGTTACAGATCTTGCCTTTTTCATAGTTCTGCTTCAAAATTAGTGAACTGAGTTTTGAACAAAACTTCACAGTTAAAATCCATCCATTTATAGATTTACTTGAACAACAGATAAAAATGTTCATTTCTGGCACTGATATTCTATGAATTAATTGGTTTGAGTAAGTGGTAGAAAGCTAATGAAAATTTCTGCAAACCAATAATGTACAAAGATAAAATGTATGTTGGCACAGATTGGCTTTATCTTCACATTTTCAGCAGTTCAATGTGTCATTTATAATTGTTTCTGTCTCTGTAAACATCTGATGATAGTAAGTGGTAAAATATAACCCTATGTTCTGGTTTGGTCAAATTTAGAGATACATCCTCTGAGAGAAGGCACAACCACCCCTCCCCCCACCAGGTTCAGGAAAAATAAATTTTCCTCGAAGGAAAGTGAAAGAGATAAAAACTATTTGTTTAACAAACACATGGGAAAAGGAAAATAATGCTAAATAAGAAAATATTTCACTGTGGAGAAAAAACCTGGGAAAGTGTTAGAGTCCTCCCTTTGGTCTCCTCGGAGCTGGGGCTTGGCCCAGGGCCAGGCCCTCTGTGCCCGGTGGAAAGTCCTCCAGATGTGCTCTGATATTGAAGCAGTCCAGCAGAAAAGGGAGAAAATCTGAAATTCCAGGGAAGGAAAAAAAAAGTTCAACACTCAGTCTCTCTCCGGAGAAAAAGAAGCTGAAACTGGCCAAAAGCTGACTGGAAAGCAGCAAGCCGGGTGCTTCCTCGCTCCCCTGCCACAGCTGGAAAAAAGTCGCTGTCTCTGTGTGATCTTGAACAAGCTGCAAACTGCTTTGAAAAAGTTTTGCTCAGTTTTTCCTTCCTCCTCTCAGGCTCAGTTTAAAGGCATAGAAAGGCACAAGAATTAATTTCTGGGCATAGGGCAGCGATATGGGATACACATCGTAAAGTCACCCCAAGACACCCTATTACTAATCCTGTGTAATTCTGATCTCTTGCTGAAGGTATGTAGCACCTTGCCTCATGAATAGATACAGTTAATGGCATAATGTATTCACTGTGAGGTTCTTGGAGAGAAATTTATATGCAAAAAATCCTGTTCCTTCATGTGATCATGAAAATTATCATGTGATAATTTTGATCTTGAATGCTAATCAAGCTAAAGGGAGAACATAGTTATTTGAGAAAAATGCTACGGAATTATAACCTACATTTTAAATACAGCTTCACATGGTGAGCTGTCTTCAGAAATAGGTACAATTTATCAAAACATTTTAAAAGAGGTAATAATGACATTTCATAGAAATGTTTTTGCCGCTTAAGAACCTAGACTTTTTATTAAATATATAACGTGCCTGTTCTTCATGTTATCAGTGTGCACTTCCATCTTTACTCAAAAACAGAATTATGGTGAACTATCTTATTTTCCCTAGTGCCTACAGGAGTTGAAAAGTTAACTGCATAGGATTAAAAAAAAACCCAACCAAACAAACAAAAAAAACCCCAAAATACCACAAACCAAAATAACTGTAAAGCTGGCATAAACATATTCTTAACTATTGATTATCTGGTTTATTTAGCTAGAATGTGAAGTGGGTTTTAGTTAAAGAAGCATGATCTGAGAGATTTCTCAATGAAATTAGTAGGTAATCTCTCTAAATACAAAGAATTAATTAATTTTTCACTGACAGTGGTATTAGTGCTCCTTACATTAAGCTAATTTTTTTTAACTGGTAAATAACAGATATGAATTGAAATAGGGTATAAATTTGTATAGAGGTAGGCAAAAAAATAGTTTGCACATAATGTCAGATTTTTATTCAGATTATTATTTCATACTTGCAATTTTTGTGCCAAATCAGTGAATAATTCTATTGAAATCTTCCAGGAAATACAAACCAACTTGCAGTATTAATAAAGCTACTTTTAAACAGCTTAACAAAATTTGCATTTGAAAATTTGCCAAAGTGTAGTTAATGTTGATTACAAGCACACTCATTACACATGTTCACATAGGATACAAAGGTGATGGATCATGGGGTGTTCACATGCAATTCGTTACAGCTATATTCTGCCTTACATTTTGCTTGACTTTTTTACACTGAAAGAATTTAAAACAGCCCATCAAAATGTCTAACAATATCTTCAAAACATTTCAAAGCCAATTTTTTCTTCTCTTGAGATCTGATTAGTGAGAGATGCCTCTGCCCGTACTAAGGGGAAAACAAGAGCATTTGCCAATGTCAATGATATGGATTTTATTTAACGATGAATATGAGGTAGAGAAATAGAAAGAAATAGAAAAGACTGGGGGATGGAAGGGAAGAGAAAGCAGAAAATAGTCATCACCTTGTTATCTTAGTGGATCCAGCAGCATCCCATTGGTCCTGCACCCTGGGCCGCTTGGTGGTGCGTGTCCCAATACCATTAAAAACTTTTCATTATTTGTACATTTTAGCTAACAAAGGAATTAATGCTCACTGGCTGCACAGTTCTCTTATTCTATTGGCCAAATGATTTCCTCATTTCTCATGTTAATTAGTCCCATGCTTAGTCCTTCTCTTCCATTGAGTTAGTGGGTTTCTTGAGTAGGTGAGCTGTGACTCAGCAGTTGTGATCTTCCCCCTGCTGGAATTATGTTTTGCCCAGTAGGAGCTGATTTCAGCAAATTTGTTGAATTTACTTTCCAGGTAGCCCATAAATCCTGGATTCTTTATGTCCATTATCACTGATACATTCTTCTCCCCCAGCTTTGTAAACCTCCTGCTAGGTCTGAGATAATGCCTATAATATGTAAACCTCTAAATTACTAGCTTTTCTGGGAGTAATTCAATATTTGTCTACATGTCTCTGCTTGGTAAAAAAAGAATAATAATCTTGCTTCCCCTAACTTCATCAGTATCAATAATGAAAACTGTTGAAACAGTTTTCATGTCATGAAACATGAAACTGTTGAGAATTTATAGGCAGATTTGGCAGGAAATTTTTATTTACTCATATTATAAAATATAGTTAGAAATTTGCAGTCTTTATCAATATGCTGATTTTCATTTAAATTAATATTTGTTCACTAATCCAGAAATAGGTAAATTCTTATTAGAGAAATTTATCATATTTTTTATTTGTAATATCTTTCAATTAATTTTTGCTTTAAATCATGCTTCCTTGAATTCTCTTGTAACTCTGCTACATTGAAATTATTTCAAAATTAGGGTGAATTTAAGACGTTTTTTCATATTGTCTCCTCCTCTTCGCTGGAGGTGTGCTTTCTCAGACCATTTCCTTATATTTTATACAATAGATAATCCCCTCTTTTAAGGGGTTTATTAAGAGAAATTTAAATTCTGTGTAACATTTGAAAACCTAAAGAGCTTCAGGATTTCTCAGTCACATAAGGGAGGAACTGCAAGTGTTCTGTCAAACATGACAGTGTTAAACTCCTGGGGTTTACAGGAAAAAGATTTTTCAAATTGCTTTAAAATCTGTACCTTAATTAGAGATTTGATTTATATATTTCATGCAGTGACTTTCTACAGGTCTGCATGGGCCTTTGTATTTGAGCAACTGCATCCTAAGTTCTGTGTAAACTTCACTGGAATGTGAAAAAGAGAGTTCTGCAATAAGGAATACTATGGCAGAACATGGGGAACAGATATGCTATCCTTGCTAACTACCACAGCTCAAATGAAGTTAATTTTTTGCAGCTGTGAATGTAATCTGAGGTTTTGGTTTTAATCAGCATTAACTGACATTGAAATGGCATGAAGCTAGTTACTAGGCCTTTCAATTTCAAGAATATTGTCTGTCCTTTCAATGTCTCTTTTTTTACTATGCTTACTTATCCTTTTTTGCTGTTATTTTACCATGTGATGTCAGGAGAGAAATTGGGGTTTTGCTTTCTATCAATTTACCTCATCATTAAATCAATTCAGTATCTTATTATTTTATTATTTTAAGGCCATCAGAACCCTTGCATCTCTTGTTAATTTTAATTGTAATGGAAAAAATGTTCCAACAGGTTTTTCATGACTGAAAAACATGTTCATGTTTTGCCGCTCCCGTTCTCTTGCTAATCTACGTAAAACACAGGTATTCCCCAATAAATACGTGATTTTATTATTTTTAGTTATTACTAGACATTTTACTTCTCTTTGGGACCTTTCACTCTATCTCCTTCCACATAAATTCACTGAAACCTGTTTGAAAATAAGGTGAATAACAATGACAAAATCTCATGTTTCTAACTCTATCACACAAGAAATGGAAAATTTCGTAATTTGATTTGGGTTCTTGTCTGTTGCTTGTTTTATCTTTCGAGAACTGAAAAATCTGTAGCTTGCTCTTCTTATGAGCTTCTAATCTATTTTGAAGACAAAGAATATGCTGCTTCTACCAATGAAGTAGAAATTGCTGATTTCCAGATTGAACATACACGTTAAAAACTTGCTGTTTATCCAGATGTCCTGTTGCACCATTCTTATGTGTGCGCTATATACACTACTCTTGAAGAGTCAATGTACCTTCTTCACATGGCTTGCAATTTAAATATTGTGTGAAGGAAAATTGTCTTTACAGAATTTTTGTCAGTACTGGCATAATGTTCAAGATTATCAGAGGAATATTCTGAAATGTCTCCGATATTCAAGAATATCAGAGAAAAAAATGCAAACAAACAAAAAAGTAATAAACATGAGAATTTGTCATGGTGCCAGGGCCTGGGAACAGAGGGGGCTCCTTGGGAGGATAGATGAAGTGAGGGTAGTGGATCTTGTCTACCTTGACTTGTCACTGTCTCTCACAACATCCTCACAGGCAAACTCAGGCTGGATGAGTGGACAGTGAGGTGGGGAGAGGACTGATCCCATAGGGTTGTAATCAGTGGCACGGAATCTAATTGGAGGCTTGTCACTAGTGCTGTCCCAAAAGATACAACACTGGGCTCAGTATTGTTTAACTTCTTCATCAGTGACTTGGATGAAGGGGCAGATACTTCCTCAGCGAGTTCACTGACGATACAAAGCTGGGAGGAGTGGCCGATACCCCAGAGGGCTGCGCAGACCTTCAGAAGGGCCTCGAAAGGGCGGAGAGATGGGCAGAGAGGAACTTTCTGAAATTCAACAAAGGAAAATGCAGGGTCCTGTATGTGGGGAAGAATAACCCTGGGCACCGCAACAGGCTGGGGGCTGATCTGCTGGGAAGCAGCTCTGTGAGAAAGAAAAACCTGGGAGTCCTGGTGGACAACACTGAGCCAGCAGTGTGTCCTTGTGACCAAGACGGCCAATGGTGTCCTGGGGTGCATTAGGTAAGGCATTTCCAGCAGGTTGAGGGAGGTGATCCTGCCCCTCTACTCAGCACAGGTGAGATTTTACCTGGACTGCTATGTCCAGTTTGGGGCTTCTCAGTTCAAGAGAGATACGATGCTCCTGGAGCAGGTCCAGTGGAGTGTGACAAAGGTAGTTAAGGGATTGAAATACCTCCCTCTTACAAGGAAAGGCAGAGGGAGATGGACCTGTTCAGTCTTGAGAAAAGGTGACTGAAAGGGGACCTCATCAATGTATGTAAGTACCTGAAGGGAGGGTGTCAGATGATGGAGCCAGGCTCTTGGTGGTAGTGAGCCATAGGACAAGAGGCAATAGGCAGAAAATGATGCACAGGGAGTTCCACCAGAACATGAGGAGGAATTTCTTTACTGTGCGGGTCACTACCCACTGGAACAAGTTGTGCCAAGAGGTTGTGGAATGTCTCTCACTGGGGTTATTCAAGAACTGTATGGAAGCAAACCTGTGCAACGTGCTGTGGGATGACCCTACTTGAGCAGGGAGGTTGGACCAGCTGACCCACTGTGGTTTCTTCCAACCTGACCCATTCTGTGGTTCTGTGATTTTCTGATTTTGTGAGGGTGACAGGGAAGGACCTCGACAGCCAGAGCTCATCCTATTGCCCCCAGCCATGGAGTAGGGCAGAATGAAAGGCATCCAGGGACAGCCCAAGTCCAGGTTATCAGACATCTCCCTGGGGACTGGGATAAGCCAAGGCCAGTGGGGCCCATGGCTGGGCAGGGCTGTTAAGACAGACATCCTGTGGCATCAGTGGGGCAGGCAGTGGTGGCCTTACTGGTACTACGAATTCTTGTCCCAGCAATATCTAAACAAATAAACAAATATAATAAAAAATGCAACAGTAAAAAAGTGCAGTGTTAAAGCTGAGCAGCTGGGAAGGTTTGCTTTTCATATAGCCATAGAGTAATGATACATAATGGACTTAAGTCCCAAACTGACCAAAGTTGAGGTGCGGTTAAGACCCACCCCATGAAGGCAGGAGTAACCCAGGTTAATGCATCCCTTGGGGTGTATTAGAGTGAAATGACACTGAGTGATCAGTGTTAGTAACTATATATATGTAGGGTTTAATTTAGAACAATTTGGGTGCAATGGAAAGCAGATATGTATCTGTTTCAGTTATTATTAAATATAGTAATATAACAATATGAAAGCGTAAAAATATTACTTAAGAAAATTTAAAAGGGAAAACAAAGAAAGAAAGAGAGAGAAAAAATAAGAGTAGAAACATCACCATCTGTAGATCTTGTGAAGATCTTGATCGTTGCAGCTTAGATGTCTGTTGGTCAAAGTCATGGTCACAGTCTTGATCCACAGGGGGAAAAAGCCTGCAAAACACAAAGTCTGATGTTTCAAAATATGCCTAGGTACCTGTCTTGGTGGGGGAGCCTCCAGTCCTCTGATGGAAGGCCTCAGAAATGAGTCTGGGTGCTCTTCAGTGGTTTTTGATTGTTTATGACCTTCTGAGACACGGCAGCTGCTTCACATCAGTGCAGTCAAGTTGAGCCAGTAAAGCCCTATCACACCTTTGTGAAGAGGAGGGAGGGAGTTTTACAACTGAATGAGTTGTGTAAGGGAGGGCAATTAGGACGCTAAGAGGCACCATCATGCCTTGCAGAATTTGCCAATTATCAGCCTCAAGGCTTTGTTTGCAGCCTTTAGGGAGTAATAGCTCAACTCCTCTGTGTATGCAGACAAGCCATTACACACCCCAAAACACCCCCTCGAAGGATGCAAACCTGGCCTCAGCAAAGCACCCTGGAGCTTCCACAAATGGCTTAGAGTCATTAATCATTAATAGTCTCCTCTCTCAGGGGTGCCAAGGTATCCCATGTATACCTATATGAGCCCTATAAGCATGTGAGTCCACTGATCAGTGGCCACTCCAGAAGTTATCTAGAGAAATGAGCCACCTAAAGCAAGCTGGTAAATTCTACAGATATTTTAAAATGTAGTTTCAAAGTTTTTTCTGCATAAGAAAAAGGAAAAGAAAAAAAAAGTAAAATCACATTCATAAAGAAGCTTATAATACTTCCTTAAATATAGTTTAACTGTGCAAAGTCTCATGAGTTTCTCAGTTAACTTGAAAACATAAGCCATACACTTGGAAATAGTTTGGGAACTTTTCTAGCCACATAGTGTTCTGAAAGTATACATTGAATGCATTAATTCCTCAGTTATTTGATATTTCTGTATCTTTGGTTTAATTTATTTAATTTTCATCTATATTTTATTTAGTAGGTTTTGACACACTAAGTCTTACAGCTCTTCCAAGTATATACTTGATTGACCTAAATTCTTTTTTTTTGGGTCGTTTGCTGTTTCTGCACAACCTTGAAAACTAAAGTATAGGATGAAATATAATAATCAAAGCATTATTAAAAATACTCCTGAGAATTTCATGTCTTTAATTTACAGACTGCAAGTGTTACTGTGAGGAAGTGTTTGAAACATTTGATGCTTGTTAGTTTGCATAACAACATAGAAATGACTGTATAGGCAAGGGTAGGACTCTACAGTACTTTGTATTTAATTGAATTTTAAAAGGAGGTAAATGAAGTTCCTGCAGAAGTATAGAGTCTTGAATAAAAGAAAAAAAAATTTAAAAAGGAAAACTAGTAGATTTTTCAGTAATCTGCTTCTTTAGTAAAGATGTCCTAGCAATAAGAATCAGACACATTAATATTTCAAGACTTTCAGAATTTAATAAAACATTTAAAACCTGTCTAAAACTTTATGTGTACATTTTAGAACATCCTAATATTTTTGTACTTATAACCTCACCTTGTGACTCTCTGCATCAGTAAACTCTGCAGATTTTTAAACTAATTTAGAGTTTCAAGAGCTACAGAAAACTGCTTGAAGAAATCTTTTCCTAAGTTGAATCCTGAAAAACTTAACAGTTGAAGGCATATTAGTTGATCAATTTTCAAGGACGAATCAAGCAGTAAAATGAAGCTATGCCCAGTACCCAGTATCGTACCAAAAGGTAGGGTGTTTTAAATCTGGATTACAAAATCATCGCCTTAGCCATAGTGGGTAACCTTGCATCACCGTTTACTAGTAGGTTTCCTACTTCTCCAAAGAACACTCTCAAGTATCAAACATTATTTCCTATTCTGCCAGTCACTTTTCATTCTGATGAAGTTCTTTCATTTTTAAATAATCCATGTTCCAAGAGGAAAATGAAGAGTCTCAGGTTTACAGGTGATACTTATTCTTCTACAGGAACCCTTTGTAGTTTACTGGTCATTGTTGCTACTGTACACAAAGTAAGCTACTTTCAAGGGATAGAGTAGCAACCAGTTAAAGAATAATCCAGAGTACTTGAATACTGGATACTACATAGAGGTTCAATTTATTTTATAGCTGCTTTTGAAATTTCATTGTTCTTAATTTAAAGCACTTGAGTAGGGTTTAGGGGAAGAATTTTGCATACTGATAGAATCTTTCCTAAAACAAAATCTTCTTTTCTTAAAAGGCTAGTTTCAGAAGTTTTTCTCTGTTGAAGTTTTACACTTCCTGCCAACTCAAATCAGATCTTGTGTGACTTGGTAGAGGAAGTCTGACAGGAGTAAAGGCTCATAGACTTCATTTTTATAAACCCTCAAGTTTCTAAGAGACAAGAATTAGTGGGTACATTTATGAAAGTAAAAAAAGTGGGGCAGGCAAGAAATCGACTGATTCAACTTCTCATAAATATTATTTCCATTGTCAGAATACTCTTATATTTTTAAAGAAGTTCTTGAGTGGTCTTTAAGAACACATTCTATTCTTTCTTGTTCTGTGTGATATTCTTGAATTCATGCTCCCAGAGGCAGTCATTGACCAATACTCCATTTAAAAAAACACCAAAAACCTGAACACCGACCCCCCTGGCCAAAACAACCAAAGACACATTAATATTAGCATTACACTCACAGAAGGTAAATGTTAATCTGGTAGACTCCAGAGATCATCAGTCTGTAGAGCACTGGCTCTGATTTTAGTTATTCTTACATGAAGAGATGTGAGAAAAGTAAATTGTTGGTTTTAAATATTGCAGTAAATGGGAAGCAAAATCTGTGTTGAAATGAAAAGATTTTTTTTTCCAAATCAAGTTTTCGATGAAATATTCGCTTGAAAGTACTGAACCTGTATAATGAAATGGTAAAACATGATAAATCAAGTACTCTAAAAGTTAATTATGTATACAGGAGTCTAAATGGCTAACACAGAAAGTGGACGGGAATCCACCTTATGGGGTCAGCCTCAATATTATTACAAACACCAGTAAGTAGAACACATTTTTTTAAAGTGGATCAGCTGTTTTCTAATGTGTCAACAAAAAAAAAGGGAATGTAAATATGTATATATGTATAATGTCGTATCACCTGAAATAATGCTAAAAACCCACAATACCTCTTTTTTGAAGGTGTATGCATAGTGCTGAAGATACGAAAAGTTCTGATGAATTGTCCTGTTTTATGTTAAACCTAAAAACAACAAAACCTGTGAAAAAAACAAATGGGAAATCTTTCCAAATGAGGTCAATTACAGAGTAGCAGGGAGCCTAAGAAGTGTAAACCCAATAATTGCTCAGGTTTTTACCCAGCAAGGTAGAGCAGACCGCTCTAGGGCTCATATACATGTGTCTGTGTCTGTGATAACAGCACACCTGATCCTTTGCTTAAATTGCTTTCCTGTTTATTGCTGTAGTTTACTTTTGATCCCTAATGGAAGAGGCACATTTAGTGTTCTCTTGTGTTAGAGATGTTAAACTGAAACATTCTTTTTAATTGCACAGACATGAGTGGTTACTGCTCGAACACAAAGTAAAATGATTCTCCTCATAAAGGTGAAATCTTCGTGGGGAAGTTTTTCATAAATAATTGAAGTACAAACGACTGTAATACTAACTAATGGGAATTAGGGGACATGGGCTTACGAACATGGTAATATGTTTTGCAGAGCTAGGAAAAACTGGAGTAAGGTTATGGAATAAGATGACAAAATGTTTTCTTTTTCACTTGTAAGCATTTTAAATGTCTCCTTCTTTTGATGTCTTATCTCAAAGTACATTTTAATGACAAGAATTTTGAGAATTTATTTGAAACCTGCATCAATAAGTAGAAAATTCAATTATATCTTTCTAGTACTCATTCATACTGGTAAATAATCTACCTTGTTATAGTTAGGTTAGACTAGGGTTAAATAAACTGCCAAGCCCTGTTTTCTTGATCCTTTCATACCTTTGACTTCCAGGAGAGACAGACGTATTCAAAAAGTAGAATTAAAAAGCTTGAATTAAGTGATCAGAATTAATTTCAGATTTTTTTAGTACTGTAATAATAGAGCAGTCTCAAGGGATTTAATAAATTTTAAAGAAGTACATCTTCAATTTGTAAGACTATTCAGATGTTCAAGACTTACTGTTTTCAAATGGGACTTACTGAAGCGTTACATGCATGCTTCTCTGAGCTTCCTTATTTATGTTTGGGGTTTTTTAAGTAGTAGTAGTAATACTACTAAGAAGAAGAAGAAGAAACAAAGATGTTCTATGAGCTATTTTATATTATTAAAATATAACATGACACTGAAGAGAAGAAAGTATTTGATAAATAAATAAAACATTTGAATGAAAGAAAGGGTGGGTAGAAAAGAGAAAAAAGTTTTTCTATTCTGATAGCATCTGAGAACAATTTATACACTCTTAAAAATAAAAGAAACATCTGATTCCATAAAACAAGGGGATTATCTTACCAAATTACACACACAATTTGTCTGTACGTATGTACTTCTCTGATACCAGATGCATACAAAAAACTTTAAAATGGTAAAATTGTACTGATGTGCTTTATGTAGTAAAATAAGGTTTCAGAGGGATTTTTTTACATTAAGCCCAGATAAGGAGCTAATTTCTATTTTAAACATAGGTTTGAGATTCTTTTAAATTTATATATGCATGCTGTACTTGATTCACTGTTGTCTCTCAGCCTTTAACACAAGAAGAATTTCACTTCTCTGTTAACTTCTGAGCCAACTAATTGTCCAGGTCATTTACGAATGGTTATTGATCATTTTGAGCACCTCACATACAACTATCAATGTAATTATACAATGGAAGTATGTTTTGTATGACATTTAAGGACCGGACTTCAGAATTTAATGTTACACTAAAACCATTCTAGTGGACAAAAAGAAACGGGATATATAGAACCAAGAGTATGATGTTAATCAGTGACGTTTCAATAGAACAACACTATACAAAATTAACTCAGTAAAATGGGGAAATCTCACTAAGAATACAATCACCATTTCCATACAGAAACTTTGTTACTTTCTACCTTTTGGCTCTGGTGTTGGGTTCACCTTTCCAACTACTCTCCGAGTCCTAATACCAGAAATTCACACTTTCAGGGGAAGAACAGGGGAAGTTCAAGCCTCTTGAGATCTTCACTGGGAGAATGATTGGTGTGTATTCTGGGGTTTCATCTCAGTCCCAGATGGACTGGTTTTTTGTATTTCCATGTTACGGTCTTCTTACTTCTCATTGCTTCTCATCTGAAGCCTGGGAGGTTAACCATTGCTCCCACATCTGGGGATATAGGAGGAGTTACTGGTCGCACTGGGCCTCCCTGGGAGACTCAGATCTTGCTCAGATACAGTCATTTCAGAGCTGCATCCCCAGCATGTTTGGCAATGGCCACCAAATGCTTGTTAAGAAAAACTAAAAGCAGGACATGGGCCAAGGCCAGTAATGCCAGGCCCTGAGTCCCTGAACTGCCAGACCAGTACAAAACTTAAGGCTTTTTACTAATGACATTAAAAACACATGCCTTGTGATACACTAAATGATCATTAACTGATTTTTTTTGACATTACTACAAATACCATGGCAGTCTCATAGCTGAGACTGTTCCAGGAAGTGCAGGAGTAAGCAGAAGCAAAATGAACTGTTTGCTCTGAAGGGGGTTTGTCAGATGTTTTCACTGGGGCTCTTATTTGCATTTTACCTTGTGTGCCTAAAATCATGTTTGTAAATGCAGACAAGATACTTCATTTTACTGCTATATTCTACATTTGGCACTGGAAGCTAAGTGAATGAAATACAGTCACCAATTTTTAATGCTTATTTTAGTCACTGCTTTCAGGTCCCTGGGTTGCAGTAAGAAACTTGTCTGCAGTAAGAAAATCTTTTGCTGCAGCTTTTTTGATTGGAATAAATTTCTGGTATTTTGGTGTTTTCTTGTATTTTTAAAAGAGAAAACCCACTGCTGACTTCCAGGCAACATTTTTCCTGAAGTGGTATAGGTTTACATAGTAAGGGATGTCTTATCTGTACTGAATTTCTTCAAGTTTATCAATCATTCCTTTACATCTAGGTAAGTATTTTGAGAATAAATATCAACATGTATTGAAAACAAAAAAAAATGTTCTTTTGGTAAAAATGCAAGCTATTAAGTCATCTATGAGTATCACTATTGAATACATGCATCTACATACAAATACATACATTTAGTACTCAGACTTGCACATCCTATGGCTATTTGTATGTGTGGCTAAGAGATAAGTCATGCTTGGTCAAGACAAGGCTGCTTAATTGTTGTGCATCATGTTCTCTTATGTTGTGGTTTAGGAATGGTATTCTTCAATTCCATGCTCCCATTGAAACCATGCACTGCTCCCTCATTTCCCTCCTTCCCACATCTCCCCTGCTGCGGGCTCGAGAGGAGAATTAGAGGTACAACAGGTAGAAGTCACGGGTTGAGATAAGAACAACTTATTGGAAACAGCAATGACATAAGAAGAACGAACACTAACAGCAACAATGTTAGTAACAAAAATGTACAAAAAAAAGAGAGTGATTCAGATGTAAAATGCTCACCACAAAGCCCAGTTCAACTGCTGTCATACTACAGCAGGGGCCACTTCCCCTACTCCCAGAAGATGATGCATAGAATAACCTCCAGGTCCTAGCCATTCCCACTCCTGGCTACTGCAAAAATTAACCCAATCCTGGCCAGAACCAAGCTTTCAATACCATCTTTCTCCGTATCCATCTGAACAAAGCATCCAGCACAGACCTGGATAAACACATCATGCAGTGGGTGAGCAGCTGGCTCCCAAGATGGGCTATAGATGGGTTATAGGTAATGGGGTTACATGAGACTGGTGACCTGCCACTAGTGGGAGTCCACAGGGCTGCATCTTAAAATCTTCTTAAATGACTTGGACTGGAAGGGATACTGAGCATGTTTGCAGGTGACACAAAACTGGGAGGAGCTGTTGACTCCCTGGAGGGCAGAGAGGCCCTGCAGAGAGACCTTGACAAATCAGAGGCTGGGCAATCACCAACCATACAAAGTTCAACAAGAGAAAGTGCCAGATGCTGTACCTGGGTCAGCCCTCGATGTTGGAAAGATTGGGGAATGAGATGCTGGAGAGCAGTGCCATGGAAAGGGACCTGGGGGTCCTGTTCAATGGCAAGTTGAACATGAGTCAGCAGTGCCCTGGTAGCCAGGAGGGCCAACCCTGTCCTGGGGGGCATCAGGCACAGCATTGCCAGCCTGGCAAGGGAGGGGATTGTCCCACTCTGCTCTGCACTGGGGCGGCCTCGCCTCAAGTGCTGGGGGCAGTTTTGATCACCTCCATACAAGAAAGATATTGAGCTATTAGAGAACATCCAGAGGAGGGTAATGAAGATGGTGAAGAGCCTTGACGGGAACCCTTATGAGAAGTGGCTAAAGTCAGTTGATCTGTCCAGCCTGGAAAAGAGGAGCCTGAGGGGAGACCTCATTGCAATCTGCAACTTCCTCATGAGGAGAAGAGGAGGGGCAGACAGTTATCTCTTCTCTCTGCTGACAAATGGCAGGACTTGAGGGAATGGCATGAAGTTGTGTCAAGGGAGGTTTAGGTTGTATATTAGGGAAAGGTTCTTCACCCAGAGGGTGGCTGGGCACTGGAACAGCTTCCCAGGAAAGCAGCCACAGCAACAAGCCTGTTCAAGAGAGAGTTAAAGAAGCATTTGGACAATGCCCTCAGGCACATGGTGTAACTCTTGGGAGTGGTCCTGTGTAGGGCTAAGAGTTGGACTCAATGATCCTTTTGGATGCCTTCCAACTCAGCACATTCTGTGATTTTGTGATCTTAAAACCAGGGCTTGAAAATGACCTTTCAGGGGACATTAAAGCTTAAAGTTTCACTGACTAAAGTCTGAATGACTACATGATGCTGCTTAACTGCAAAAGCATTGTTAATTCAGTTACTCAAAAGTTGTGTCCTGCTACACTCAGTCAGAGGAAAATTAAATTCTATCATATATGAAAAAATCTTGATGTGTTCACCTTTATTGATGTATGGGGGTCAAAACGTACGGTGTCTAAATGCTGACTAAAGAGGGAACTCCTGTGCTCCAACTGATGCCTTCTCAGACCTTATTTCCTCTTAGGTGCCTGGCCCTGCTAAGAACCCATGGCTATGCCCCAGTGCCAGTCCCTTTTGGCTCTTTTCCCCCACTGGACTTCCTCTATTCCATGTACATCTCAGTTCAGATGTCCTTTCTTGGGTTGAAGTCTTCTATTTTTGTTTCACTAAAGTAATTTAGTGGTTTCATTTTGGTCTAAAATTTAATTTCATGATTATTCCTGTAGTGAACATTTTGATGGGAGTAAAGTCAAAAGGCTCATCCCGTGTGCTTTCTTGTTTGCTTACTACAGGTAAGTACTTACTAATTACAGAGCTCCTATCAGTACTTTTAAGGACGTAATAACGTTACCAAATTAGATAGATATTTTCTGATATATTTCTGTAGCTTAAAAGAGTGGGTTTTTTTTTTCTTATTCAACTAACTGGAACTAAAAATCACCTGAATCCAGTAAATTGCTGGAATACTTCTTTTGTCCTCCAGTTCTTGAATACTGCTGCCAGGAGAGAAAATATGCAGGTATTTCTAACAATGGATATTCAAGAAACAGACTTTCCAAAGGGCAGATGAAAACTAGACCACAGTCATAATCATAGCACTGAAGACCTGTTCAATTTCTTATTATTGCTTTTACTTGGTACCTGCTGTGTTCATACTGTGCTGTTTTGAGAACATATTATCTCCACGCACTGGTACAACCTGCAGTCAGGTTAACAACATATTTCAGTTACCAGCAACCCTCAATGCTCAGCAGATAGTGTTAATAACCTACAGTTGCCAAGAAGGAGTAGCAGATGAAAACTTGTCTGTCACTAGAAAATCCACAGACCAGTTTGTTACATATGCCTCATCAAAATGGTTTCCAGTTTCAGCTGTCTGTGAATATATTTTTTTAATCCTAATCTACAAAATAAATAGCATTTTGGGGCTTGCTTTTAATCTGTGTGAGATTAATCTCTAATTTTTTTGGCAAACACACCAGCAGGACATTGTCTCATTCTTCAAAGTAGGAAGCAGGAAGGCTGCAAGGTCCACAAAGTTATAGTGGCCTGGGAAGAGATTTTAAATAGTTCTTAAACTGATCCATGAGTTGAGGAATTAGACATAGGACATCATTTCATGAGTAGTATTAAACCAAGAGTAGGTCTGACTTGCTAGTGAAAATTATTACTTTGAACACTGTATTTTTTTTTAATATGATAGAGAAGTTCAATTCTAACACTAAGAATCTTTTTTTAACAAAAGAGAACAAACTGCGTACATGGAACCAAGAATATGCAGTTGGTCACATTAATGTTTCAAGAGCACAATATCATCCCAAATTATGTCAGCAAAACATAAAAATCTCATTAGTACAATTTGTGTTGGTTTTATTTTTCTCTACTTGGCGATGGTACCAAAACACTTAATGTAATAAGCATGGTGAATGGACATACGCAACATGTTTTGCACTTTATTTTGTAAATGAGTTTTCACATGGTAACTGGCTTTTGTTTTCCAAAAATATGGTGAAGACTGCATTGAAAGTAGTACAGAGGTCACTTGTGTGATTGTCTCTGAAATAAACTGTTTCAGGCTATACTGTATTTTGCATCAACTGTTTTCCTCCATCTCCTGTAAGCCAACCAAATAAAGCTTCTTACCTCTTTTTTTGGCTTATCCTAGAGCTTATTATCCATCTTTTTCAGTCTATGTCTCCCTGGTCTACAGTTTATGAGCACTGAAGATTAATAGAATACTCAGTGTTGGAAAAGGGAAAAATGTGCAGCATGAGGGCCGAAAACTGTCATTTAAATGAGTTGTTGTCTCTTGGATATCCATTCTTTCAAGAATAATGAGGTACCCTGCTCTTTCTTGTATAAGATTGTTTATTATAAAAAGTAAACTACTTTAACTTTACTGTTAAAATAATTTTCTTGAACAATTACTTGCTTTACATCATAAAGTGAAAACAACTAGTGTTTGAAGATTGCTATGTCTGTTTTGGTGCCCCTACACATCTGCATATGTCTGTCAAAAGTGAGTTTCAAACCATATTCCTTAATCAGCCAGCTCTGTATAGTTAGAAAGGAAGCACTTAAAACTAATCGGAGGAGAGAATGTCACTACAACTTCCTGTTTGCCTCATCCATCATCTCTCTCTGGTTAGTTTTTAGGAAGTAGATGTGTCCATTTGACAGAGATGTCTAACTTTTTCCCTTCCACGTTTTTAATCTCATTCAGAATATAAGTCTTACCTGAAATCTCTCCGTATTCCAGCAGCTGGCTCTGGGAATAAAACAAAGGACTTCTAATACGAGAGGCAGAATTTACTCTCTGCCAATGTTTAATTTTACTGCCATGTCCTTTGCTAATCTCATTGTTTGCAGTTTTTCCATATTGCCTCCATTTCCTGTTCTAATATCTTTGGATATAAACATCACACAGTTTCCTAGCTTGTTATATTAGGCCTTCAAATCATGTAAATATTAATCAGAGTTTCTAAAAAGACCTGAATACTATACTTATACTGGAATGTAAAGTTAGTTCTCTTAGATACCTTGCCACAACAAGAAAACTGAGAAAACGTCTGTCTTTCATGATGCTACTAGTTCTGTTCTGCCTAACCAAACTGTTAGGGCTTCATTTTGATTGCGTCATCTTTTGTGACTTCCACCTTTAACCTTGCTGTGTTAAATTTTAAACTTAACGTTACTTTCTGAGACTCTGGTCTTGCAAACAGTCTTAGAACTATGTTCCCACAACATTTCTTCTTCTTTTATTTTCTGTTAGTTCTCATTGCCTAGTAATCCATCTCAGTCAATTCTTCCTCTTCCTAGTCTACATATCTCCACAGGGTGATTCAGTGTTGTGCAGAAAAGAGGTGGAAAAACTTCTGAGTCTGGGAGCTACTCACCTATTTCATTACATCCCATATTAAAAACATGCAGCTCTTGTTATCACACCAGCTACAAGACATTAATAAATGTAGCCCATTAATTTACTTACCCTGGATAATGAGAACGCTTGCTGTCTGAAACAATATGTCATTTGCATCCTAAACGTGCACCCTGTGTCTGAATTAGGAGTACTGGCTCACAATGACTCACAAAGAATAAAGACCAGTTACACGCATAAAGGCAAAAGCCTTGTGAAGCAGGCTTTACTTCTACCTTCTTTGAACTCAATCATAGGCACAATAATGTAGTATAACTATTTAAAGTATTTTTTTGCCAGTGGCACAGTAATAATTGTAATTGCTCTTAGCAGGCCACAGTTATGATGGTTTTAACTGCCCTATGATAATGGTGCAGGGAGCATGGCCACCAGGTCAAAAGAGGTGATTCTTCCCCTCTATTCCATTCTCATGACACCACATCCAAAGTGCTGCAGCCAGCTCTGAGTTCCCAGTACAACAAAGATGTTGACCTGTTAGAGTGGGTCCAGAGGAGGGCAACAAAAATGGTCAGATGGCTGAAACACCTCTGCTGTGAAGAAAAGGTGTGAGAGCTGAGGCTGGTCAGCCTTGAGAAGGGAATGCTTCAGGGAGACCTTATTGGAGCTTTTCAATATATAATGGGAGCTTATAAAATAGACAGAGAGAGACTTCTCACCGGGGTCTTTAATGACAGACAAAAGGCTACTTGGATTGGACCATAGGATAGAAATTTTTACTATAAGTGTACTAGTTTGAAAACAAACCAGTGGGAAGCACTAAGTCAGAATAACAATTTAATGGGGAAATTAAAGAAAAGGAAAAAATAAAAGAAAACACTGGTTCAAACTGACAGAGTCAAGATACAACCTGACTCCCTGTTAGTCAGGGTGGTGGTAGCAGTCTGGTAGAATGGTGGCTGCAGTCCTCTGAAGCGGTGATCCTGTAGAAAAGGGTCTGCTCTTCCTCAGAAGGTCCAGTGGTGGCTGTGTAGCTCCTGTCCTCTGGAAATCCAGTGGAAGGTTGTCTCTGGTGTTCAGCATCTCAGATTATATCCAGGATGGAATGCTTGGTTCCTCCCTCTGGGTGGAGCATCT